>NW_026623479.1:923922-1044972 GCF_030028575.1 Malurus melanocephalus
GGGCACACGGCCGGCGCGCCACGAAAAGGGCTGGTGGAGGCAGAGACTTCAGCACTGACATCTTTATTTTCCCCTCCCCGCACGTACACGGCARACGGATAATGTTCACGGCTCTTGCCCCACCCCAACGCCGCCTGACACACAGGTCCTGGCTCCAGAGCAGTCCCGCGGTATCCATGGAGAGCGGCCGACACGGTTAGTGAGGAAGCTGTGGTACTGAGGAGATCCTGCGCTGTTACAGATCATGAATTTTCATGCGTGATAGAATGGTCGCTGCGAGACAACACCTGAACTCAAGGCAGARGTTAAAAATACATCAGAAGGGAGTAGCACACAAGTCATGTCTTGGGTACAGCCGTAACAGTAATGCTGGGGGGAAGGGTAAGGCATGAACAAATAAAGAAGGCATTCAACAAATAACTTTTCTAAATAAGTAACTGAAGCCCAGCACAAAAACGAAGTTATCTCCTCAGGTCCATGGAAGGAAGTATACAAAACACCTAAACTAGCATTCCAAGACTGACATTTCTTATGGGATACTGGGCATTCATTGCTGGGAATGYTGACATCCCAGCTCTGCTTTTTCACCCCTCCTAAAAAAGGCACTCAGCGCCTGTAACGCTCTTCTTCACCACCTTAGAAGCTTCCCCAGGTGTGCTCCGGGCAGGGAAKAGGCTGCAGTGTGCACAGAGGACAGGACATCTGTGCAGAATGATAGCCTGGAGCACCCAGTTATGGGGGAAGGAGATGTTCTGTTAGCATTGATAAATTTGTATGTCTACATTCACAAGTAGTATTTTCCAGAACAYTGGATTAAAACCACCCTTATGTTGGTCTAACATGTAAAAAGAGAATTAAAACACGCATCTTATCTGGTGACTTGAAAAACTCCAAGCCCGCAYAGAGCCAGGTTAGAGAGCTTCAAAGACAAATTCAGCTGAACAGTAATATGAACAATGTAATATGTAATGAAGTAAGTGCAAAAARATCCTTTCCATTATATTACACTTTCCCAAATGCAATAGGTTATCATGTAGTGTTTACACAGTAAAAACTATAATATTTTCAGAACTTTTTCACACCGCTCAGAGATGTCACCAATATGATAAACTCAAATACAGAAACTTTAAATATTCTAATAAAAATAGCTTTCTTTTAATAAACCACAAGTAAGTAGAAGGCAAATATACCAGAGTATGCATAGCTTTCAAAATGTAAAGCACATCATGAACAACTGAGTTTCCTTCTTCATTTATCTGATATARTGAATCTTATTTACCTTAACAAGTMAAGATATGGGGACAACGTTGTTATTTTGKATACACATACTGGAGAGCATAGATGGGAGAAAGAAATTTAGAGGACAAAAATCATACAATTCTGTGTATTTAGAACACACATGCTGTATGCTCTGAACTTCCCTGAAAACACAGTGCAACTCAGTGCATATACTGAATTAAATCCAGAGACAGTATACTTTTATTCCTTTGAAAAAATACTGTTTTAAAAATACTCAGTGTCCTCTAAACTTTGACTTATTTTATGGAACTATAGCTTTAAATTTAGTTTTCATATGCAAAATATTTACATTTTATAAAGTTGCAGAATTTCTAATAAACTATATTATATATACTTACACAAAACTTAATTTATATATAATCCTATAATATCTTGCAGATCAAAACTCACCACATGTACAATAATTTACAATGACATACTCCTCAAGCATTAAAATATCTCCTTTAAAATAACAATATTAGAATCCTCTAGATTCTGAATTGCAGTGTTTCCTGGATTGCCTGAATATCATTAAACTTCTAAGAATATGCAAAATTTTAATTAAATATCAAGAGCAAAGTCTGTGCTGTCATAAGAAATGCTTGCAACTATTTAAAAAATACCTGAAAGGAACAAATTAAACATTTACAAAAAGCCTCTGAAAGGCAGGCTTGAAACTAGAGCTCACTTGACTGTTCAATATAAGTGCACAYACTATATGCAAATTTTGGATACCGAAGCCCCTTAAATACTTAAGAATAAATTTGATGAACAAAAGTTAAATTAAACAGTAAAGTATAAATGTACAAGTTTTCAAAATTATTTATAACTGACAATTTTTGCCTACTTTGGTATAAAAGCTCCTTTAAACAGGCACATTTACTTTTAGAAGACAAACAAGCTTTAATACTATGGCTATTGCTGGATATTTAAGCAATGTCTCTGTGGTTCCGTTTTTAATTATTTAAACTTTCTTTAGAAACATTTTATTCTGTACTAATCCAAAGAACCAATACTGTCCACAGTGATAATTTGTACTATACTTTAGTGCTGAACAGCTAGCCCAAACAGAACTTCTCAGAATCCAGTACAATTATCATTTGTTCTTTTAAAAAAATAAAATCAATTTACAAGAAAATTTTTTTTTGGTATCTACTGAGCTATTTCAATTTTTTATTTAGAAGCATATCAGTTAAATGCCTTCCATATTTCTGTTTATTTCAAAAAAGGAAAATCTGGAATTCTTGGGTAACCAGAAAATTCCAACACTTCTCTCTGAAATCTTAGAATAGAATTTATTTTCCTCTCATGAACTCCACAAATGTATTCCTAACAGGAATACACATACCTAATTTTATACAGTGTGAATATTCCTATTGCCATTAATGTGTTTATTCATGACATGTAAGACTGAGCATGAATTTCCTTATAGGAACATGATCTACAATAAAATAAATTAAAGCATTCTTATGAAAACAAAAATCAATTTCATTCCAATTGTACCAGATCTACCAAAATAACTCTTAAAGCCCTCCATAGCTATTGAGTTGATTAATAATGTTCCCAGTCCACAGGTTCTGAAAGGCACGTAATCGAAGAGTTGGGTTTGTTTATTTGTTTTGAAGTCCTCCCCAAATGAAGAGAGTCTAAAATAATTTGTGTTAGGACAGTCTAATGTAAGGCATTAGAATATTCCTCTTTATGCTATAGATCTATGTTAAGCACCACTTGCTATTACAGTATAGAAAGAAGCCAACGTTTTCTTCAAAAATGTGTTTGTACTTGGGACATCATTTGTGAGGGAGATGTTGATGAGGCTGATGAATTGGATATCTTAGAATTATTTGTGATCTGTAGCTCTTCRATTCTCCTGATATAATCATCACGCAATGCAAGGAGCTCCATGTAACGCTGCTCCACGGGGTTTGGCTGCTAGAAAGAGATCCATGTTAGTCTTAGCACTTCAACTAATTGYACACAGGCTGCTGGAGCATCCAAGGCTTCCTGGCAGGTATAGCAAGTCGTAGCTAAACAYAAMTACTCATTTCTGCTACCTGAGCATCCTCTGCCTTCCAGTTGTCTCCCCCAAAGTTMATCTTTCCACAAAACTCTTAGTCCTAACTCAACAAAATCAGCCATCACTTCCTGGAGCATATGGATTTTATTTTTTTGTTACCTAATATGAAAGGTTTTTTTTTTTTACTTACTAAAAGGTTTGTGTTCAGAAGCCAAATGTCTCAGTATCTTCCCTAAAAATAGTGTTTAGCCAGATTATTTTAGCTATGCTGATCACATTAAGATCCACGACTTCACACAAAACAGATTTTCTTGCTGATGAACTTTACCTGGGTTTTTAATAGTAAATTTGCAACTTAGTGTAAATAAACAAGTGAAATAAAAGCACTTAATTACTGAATTCTTTAAGTAAACTTATGTATGTGTTTAAAATAAACTGCTTTGGCTTTCAGGAGATTACTCAGGAAGAGCCTTTAAACTCCTTCGACTTTGAGCTTAAYTTCCTTTTCAGAGTAATGAAATAAATGGAAAGCAGTATTGCAAAAATCCAAGGCAGGTACAGAACCTAAAGTTACCTTCAGCTGAATATAGCTGTCTCAAAGTTGCTGCTGTTTCACAGTTAGACCTGCCTGCAATTCAAAGCTATCAGCAGTGCAGTTTCAGCAGCAAATGTTTAAACACCTCACCAGTTCCAAACCAGTTCAACCAGCACTCTGAGATGCACCACTCACTATGCACCCATATGAGGTGATGGTGCTGAGGCAACTGTGGAAGTTGGATCAATGCTGAATGTAGGTACTTAAGATGACTGGTGATGTAGGATAATGCTAGCAGAACATGCTTCTAAAAAATGGCACTAAGAAAGGTCATTAAAAAAATGGTTCAGGCCACATGTTCATTATTCAGTTGCTTAAGTGAAGATCAAGCATACACTTCATGTGCAGAAAAAAACCCTTGCATTTTGTGTAGAAAAATGGTGAAAAGAGGGACTAGTAGTAGGAGTATATGGAATATTGTCACTTGGGTGTGCATTTTTAATGAGAAAATCCTGACAAAAACCTATCCTGAACAATGGCAAAGTGTATTTTAAAGTAGAACTACAGCTAATTTGCATGTCTTGTAATCCTTCACTTTCTAAAATAAAACTCTGGATTCACCTATTGCAAAACACCCTCATCTTTCACAACAAGAAACAAAGAAAAAAAACAGACCTTCAAATTAAAATAAGCAACATACTCATAAAAAGCCATTGCAAACTGCCTGACTTCCCTGAAGCCTCTGAAGTGCTGTAAATAATACAGGAGACCAGCTGTGGAAAGGCAAGTGTATTGCTTGAAAACTTGTGACTTATTCCGAGGGCTAGACTGTGAAGGCTGCTTCTGTCAAACAAATTGCTCCTCTATCTTCTACTCAAACCTCCTCAAATTGCTAAGAAGGAAAAAAAAGTCTCTCTATACTATCTTTATGTGCCACATGGCTGAGACTTCTAGCAAGGCTGCAACAAACATTGAGCGTCCATATGCATTAAAAGCACAGAACTGAACTATGTGTCATTTGATAAAAGCTTTTCTGAACTTCCAAGTCTGATCCACTTGTATAATTTTCAATAACAGCWTTCATCCACAGTGTAAACAATGCTGGGTCATCAACGTTACGGTAAAAAAATTAAATCTTACAATCAATACATATAGTTTTGAAAGAGAAAGGACTGAATAGGTCACTTCATCTGTAAAGGGCTTTGTACCCTTTATCAGAAAAAGGAGAAAAACCAAGCAAATGCAATTAAGTGTGTTTGTGTTGCTAATGCCCCAAACTCTTCATGGATCAGCAAGCCCTATTTCTAAGCATTGTCATTCAGGATTTAGTAGCATTGAATGCCCTTAGACATAAGTCCAGGAAAAAGGGCTAGAAAGAGCTCAAGGATGACTTGCTATTAAACAGTGAAGTAAGTTCAATGAGCTAACCTGAGAATTTCATAATTATTTTCACTTTTTTACTCCATTTTTACAAATATAACATTAGGAACCTGAACAGATTACAGGTACTGCCCTACAAGTCAGTTATGACACAAAATCCATACTTCCAAAGTCTAAAAGCATTTTTCATACATTACAGAGAATTGACTTACTTGTTGCCGAATCCTTGGGTTCCACCTGATGTAGTAATTGACCCAGAGCTCTAAGTGCCTCATGCTGGCTACTGGATAGAGTGCTCGGTTTAGCTCTTTACTATAAAAAGGGTTGGTGTATTTAGATTTTTCACTGTTTATCAAAGACCATAACGATAATGTTTTCTCAGTCACTTTCTAAAATGAAATTAAAAGAAGAACAGTAAGTATTTGCATAAAATCAAGAAATCCATCATAGAAGCCATGTTTACAGTCTAAAATTAATACACTTCTGGTTTACTTAGAAGCCTAATACATTACTGTATTAGAAAGATTCCAAACCAGTGCTTKACAAGTATTTTAGTGACTCCATGGCACTATTCTTTAAGAAAAAAGCCAGTTCAAAATCACTGTCTGCAGGGACTATAGCCAAATACAATACCAAAAACAAAAGCTTTTGCCATTACCTAGAATAAARACAGCAATGCAATTAAACAATCTGGAGTTTGACTAACCTCTTTTTCTCTGATAAATTCGCTGTTATACAAGAAAGTGCCAAACCGGCAGCTGTACAAGTGATCCAGGATTGTAATCAGGAACTGCTCATTGAATTCAAAGGCTGTAGGAAACTAAAAYCAGGAAAGACAAATTCATTGTTTGCACGAAAAAGCAGGGGGATATACACGTGCCCTAGTTAGAAGGCTAAAGGTRGAGTTTAGAAGCCTGGATATATTTACAAATAAGTTTTAAGGTATTACTTTTACGTGCTTTATAGCAGACTAAGTGTTCAGATGACACAAGGCKTTCAACTTTCTCAAACTARCCACTGCAAAAACTCTTCTCAAAATGGTCTACCTACCTTTATTTCATAAAAAGAATAAAATATAGAATGGTTATGCATACATTTTTACTAGCAAGACAGAAAAGATATCTACAGTGCACTGTTACAGTGCAGCATCATACAGGAAAATGAAAATCCTGATCCTTGGCCCTAAAGGGACTAAGTTCACTCCTTTGTTTCATTATTTATTGACCATGCAATGTTTAAATCACAGCACTCAAAAACTCCCTAGCTTCCTTTTYAAGCAAAGGACAAAACAACATGTGTCCCTGCAGTTGAAGGAACAGCTTCACAAAATGGTCAAACAAACAACAGACCCCATYAAGGCAGCTGGATGAAATTCCTGTAAAAGCTTTCTGCCGGGTATGAAATACCCTCAGTATGTGTCCAAAAACCCCATATCCAAGAACACCAGTGGTGCCTGCACAGCCAGTGCCATGTCCAGTAACGTAACCACAGCTTGTGTACCACTTTTAGAAAAGTAAATACACTTCTTTTACTACAGGTCAGAGCAGAGGGGTATGCTGTCCTCTTCAAATACTTTTTCAAAAAATACAGATGTAGGGTTTTAATTCAGTAATCTCTTCACACTGGAAGAACAACACAACGTACCTGTTTAGACATCTGCCACACACAATCAATAAACTGGAGAAAGATGGGTGATCTGTCTGCATCAGCATGATTTTTATCACCATGGCCTATTCTCTGAAATGAAGCAATACAGCCTCCTGTTAACCAAAACAGGCTATTTTATGGCAACAGACATGGTTTCTTATTTTGTACTAGAGTATTAATTCTTTTGCAGTAAAGCAACCCAGTATTAACATTTCAAAATTAGTTATTCCATCAAGAGAGATTCAGATATACAGAAATATTGCAAAGGTGTTCCAAAGATGTCTGAAAAAAAATCTGAAGTGACAATTGTTTCTGTTAGAAAAACCTGCTGCTTATTGGACAAGCTGAACTGTTGAAGCAACCATTACTTAACAAATAATCAAGACATATTCTGAGCTATATTTACATGGTAAGTCTATCACAAGCCAAGCTACATACTTTATCTTCTTTTTTATTTTAAGCCACTGTAGATCTAAGCCTAGATCATCAAACTATCCATACATAACTTTCTCTYTCCCCTCCACACTTGAACCTTAACATTCACCCTGACGTAGTAGCAAACACAGACAAGATCAAGGAAATGTTCATGTTCTTGACACAAACTTAACACAAATTTTTAAAGTTTGAGTGAGCTCTTTATTCTGATGAGTCCAAAGTAACGATCAAAGGAATTTGCCCTATAGACAAAAGCAGATTTGGTAAAAGCTGTTTACTTCCTTCTTGAATTTGATAACTGAGAACAGGCAAGAGATTCAGGGAAAAAGAGTTTCTGTTCACTCCACAATTCTGTTTGAATGGACTTGCCTGGAGGAGACAAAAGAGRAGCATGTGTGTTGACCTAAGATGTTGTCTATCTGCCTGTAAGATAGCAAGCTTAATGCCTCAAGGACATGAAAAATCATAAAAGCAGTACACTACTCAGTACAATGGCTTGCAAGATAGTTTAAAATAATAGAATTGAATGGCAGGAAATACAGGGAGATGAGGAATTGCAGCTAAACTCAGTCAACAGTAACAAATGACTAGAAAAGCACTACAAAGAAGGCAAACAAATTGGTTTCCTCACTCAGTTTTCATGGCTTGAAATACTTATTATCCATTAAGAGTCATATATGTGTTTAGTAAGGAGTGAAGTCYGTGCGCTTCCACCACAGTTAGCAGTTTCAGGATGTCTGAATATCTTCCATCTATAATTGTGTTTCATATTTCTCATACTACAATGCATAATTAGAATTAAATTCCACATAACAAGCAGATTTATCATCTGGAGAATGCACTAAGTTCACCACACATAGGAAAGTTGGGGTATGGAATTCCTTTTCAACAATGAAAACTTATTCCTCACTTTATCAGATATAAAATACGGGGAGGAACTATTAAATAGTCTGCTATTTTTTTTTTACTTGATATTATTAAACCAAATTACAACCCTGGTACCATAAAAACATGGAGYTTGCTCCAATTCAGGCAATATAAATAACATCCTACTCTTCAACTCCCTCCTAATGGAAAAATGAAACAACAACAGTTTCAGAGATGAGGTTCAGGAACTGCCCTAACTGCATTGAGWGCCTAGTTCACACTATCTAAATTCACAGTTTTATCAAATAATTACCAAACTAAAACTATACTTTTATCATAGAATAGTTAAGATTAGAAAATACCTTTAAGATCGGTGAGTCCAACTGTTAACCCAGAACTGCCAACCACTAACCCAAGTCCCCAAGCACATCTTTTCAATCTCTCCAGGGCTTTTGACTCCACCACTTCTACAGAACACTCCAGGAAAGACCAATCTTCAYTATAAGCTAAATAACCCATCAAATAAAAATTTACAGTACTCAGATTACAGCAGATGGCTAAAGAGTAGCTTCAACCATTTCCAAAGATTGCTACTTGAGTGAGCAAGTTGGGAAAATAAAATAGCAGTTAAAGCAAAAGCAGCTACTTAAATCATTCTTATTGCTGCTGCATTGTCAGACAGGAACCAATGGACTGAGCGAGTCATCTGCAASGGATGCCAAGTCCTGCCTCACTGTTAGGAGAAAAACATCTGTTGAGGGAGAACAAAATCCTTTGATTACCCAACTAAAAAGGATGGTTTAACTAAAGGAACCAAGGATTATTTGAATTTATTAATAATGATGAAGACACAGATCTCTCTTTTTAAGCTTTGTGTTAAACCATCACACATGTTTAACTACAAGTCTCCTAGTTACACCATCTAATTTTACCTGCATCCTGACACTTAGGTTTTTTTAAAAATACAAAATAAAGAATGAGAATAAAAAGTTAAGCCACTGGCCTCACATTTTCTTGTGGCTGTACCAAGACAGAATACTTGAAGCTTTATAAAACATAACACTACTAGAAGACCATAAGTAAGTATACAAAAAGCCAGACTACACCAGCTATCACTCCCAACCAAAATACCGATCTCCTAAGCCTCAAAGCAMCTTCAGAATGTCAGATCAAAAAATGCCACAGCCTGCAAGCACCTGTGAATGGTGAAGTGATTCATGTTGAGTAGCCATACATGGATTCCTAACTACTTAACCTTCTCAGCATCCAGAAGACAACTGAACAGCAGTCCCAGCACAACCAGTGACAGCCTCTTGGGAGTTATTATGACAACTTCAGAGTATTTGGGAAGCAGCATGCAAAGTCCCACTTAAAAGACCAGACTCATTCATTCACTTCTTGTGACATTCAAAACAGTCCAATGCAAGAGTGATGGAGAACCTTACGTCCCAGCTTTATCTGATCTTGAGCAGAAAAATTTGAGGACAAATTTTTCTGCTTTATTTTTATTTTCTGCTTTATTTTTCTGCTTTATTTTTTTTGCTCAACAACCACAGTAACCCTAGCAATTTTATGCTTTTAAAAGGATGCAAASGACAAAATAAGAGTTCTCAGAGAAAGAATAACAATAAAAACATTGACCAAACAAGCCCAAAACTAAAAGCTTTGCTCAGTTTACCTGGAAATGTATTAAATCCAAATTCCAAAATAATGAAAGGCCTTATCAAACCCTGATGCAAAGCGAGCAGTTAAACACCGAAAGCTTTTCAGAAAGTTAATACTGGATTCTTTGCAATTATCTTCTAATTCTTACCGATGCAAACTTGTGTCCAAAGCTTAGCCATTCCTTTTGCACCAGAACTTCAAAGCCCTCAATGGTTCTGTAGTAGCTGTCGAGCATGAGCATGGCCAGGGAGGTGAGCTGAGCCGTGCGRTCCCAGCCGTCGCTGCAGTGAACCAGCACCGAGCTGCGCCCCGAGGACACCTTGTCTGCCACCTGAATGGCTCCTGTCAGCACCAGCTGGAGAGGAGCAACACACACCAAACAAACAACACTGCTTATTTCTGCTCGAAACAACACTAAGGTGATTTATTTGTGCCTACACAGTATCGAAATGAATAGTGTTTCTATTAAAGCACCTGAAAAGAGTGGTGCAGTTAATTGAAAGAGAATTTCCTAGGAGATCAAGTGAATTTCTTGTATAGAAATAGAGAAACAGATTGGTTCCCTAATCCCTTAGTAAGATCAAATTCATCAAACAGCAAATTCTTAAAAAACGGGGCAGAAAACAGTAACCTTGATAAATGAAAGAACATAAGCTGCTTTTTCAAAGAAAGAGGGGATTTACCATAGGATATATTTCTAAAAATTCTGTTATTTCATTTGACTCCTTTCTTTGAACTAAATTATTGAATTATCTCAGTTGTTGGGAAAAGGAGCTTGCACCCTTCTAATATACTTATTTTCCAAATATTAAATTAAAATGAAAATTTTATTAAGTAGGATTCATTACATAATACTCTAATTACTTTTGCACAGCTGTACTTGAAGCAAATGGTTCAAAGGGCAACTAGTAAGAACACTGGTGAATTACCAGCTTAAGTATTTTATTTGTGCTACCAGATGAAAATTTTAAAATTTACAAATAAATTTGCAAGATTCATTTACAAAACCATAATTCACAAAATAAAATCACACAGACACTGACAACTAAAGTATTCACTAATATTTCACAGTGACAGTTATCTGTAGAACTGTACTGGTAGAAACCAAAATAAATCAGTTGTCACACATGTAAAGCAAATCAGACTTAAGAATGCATTCCTCTACTAAAGACATTTAGCTTGAGGCAGACAAACGTTGAATTTCACCTACCATTGCTTACTAATGATATCTCAAAACATACGCTAAGATTATCTGGCAAAAAAAAAGCCACAGCACTCAGGGATGTTGTTTTTGTAGTCCAAGTAGTCTGATGTGTTCTAGGACTATTTCAAAGTTTAGCAAAGAAAGCAAGTGTGATATGACAGATTTGGACAATCATTTTTCAAACAAATCAACGAAAAGTTACCTTTATATGTTCTAACCAATGGGTTGATTCCAGACTTGACAACCAGTGTGATTCTTCCACATTAGGATAAACAATGTCCTTCAGCTTCTTCAAAGATTCCCTCATGACATGAATGTTATGAATATCCAAGAAGAAAAGTTCTGCATTRGGATATGCATCTTCACCTTCATATCCACCCCCAGTTGCCTATAAACAAGAGATCTGAAATTAACTTCAGTCATACACACTCTTCAACAGAGCAAGAAGGGAATGTAATTTGACACTGAAATAGACAAAAGTGATAAAATGTTTGGCTAAGTTAAATTAAATTTAAGAATTCAGTTAAGAATAAGCAACCTTTCATTAAAAAGTTATGTTCAAGAATCCTAGATCCTTAGGAAGTAAATTAGAAATAACATTAAAGCTACTTTAAACTAACTTTTCTAATGCTAAATGTTACTGCTGAAGACTAAGCATATATTTAGACTGTTAAGATGTTAAAGAGCCACATAAGTAAAAAGTCTGTTTTTACTTATKCTCTCAAAACATTTCACCACCACCACAGCTGAGGCTGTGCCTGGTCACAAAAGGAAGCAGCAAATCCACACTTATTTTAGGGCACAAGGCCACTGATGGGACTTTCCAAAGACAGAAACATGAAATCTTTTGGGTTGGAAAAGACCTTTGAGATCATAGACTCTAAACATTAATCCAGCTGTGCCAAGTCCACCACTAAACTATGTCCCCAAGTGCCACATCTTTTAAATAYCCCCAGGGACAGTGATTGATGCCACTTCCCTGGACAGTCTTTCCACAAATAAATTTTTCCTGATATGCAATTTAAACCTCCCCTGGYGCAACCTGAGGCTGTTTCCTCTTGCCCCATCACTTATTACTTGGGAGAAGAGACTGAMCCCCACCTGACTAAAACCTCCTTTCAGGCAGTTGTAGAAAGTGATAAGGTCCCCCAAGCGTCCTTTACTCCAGACTAAACATCACCAGCTCCCTCAAGCTCAGAGGGCTGCAAAATTGCAACATTTCCTGCAGACAGCAAAAATATGCCAGAAATTTGGATAAATAAATTTTGCCTTTATAAGCCGTTGGAATCACCAACTACACATCAGACATGAGCCTAAAGCACCATGGAGCCTTTCCCCACAAGTACCACCAATACTGCCATGCAGCAGCACAGTATCTCTATTCTATGCTCTCTGTCTCCTTTTTCAGATGTGGGGTTATTATCAGAGCTGCCARGCTCTGCACTGAAAGAAGCAATGACTGTATTTTTCTCTTTCCTYTGAGTATTATGAAATCTTGGTGAGGAATGATAGTAATTTCAGCATCAGGGCTGCTGCAGCTCCTGACTGTGAGTCTCGACCTACGTACAAGGAACACAGGAATGCATAAGTAGCACAGCCCAAGACTTTCCTTAGACAAATCTTCACAGCTGTTTGCAAATTTTTTCAGTGCTGATCCACACTAACTTGTGTTTTTTATGTCATTCTCCYTCAGACCCAGAAATATACCCTGCTGCATCTACTGCTCTGATTGAGCATTTCATATTTAGACATATAAGGAGTTAATTAAAATTTGTGCATATCAAATTTGTCTGTAAGACATTATCTTAAATTTTTCCTCAGCTCTTGAACAAACTCAATTTTTTACCCCATTTGTTTCAAAGATATAGTTGACAATCTTTCCACAAGGCAAATAGAAACATTACATGTCTTGTTCACCCATAAAAATTCAGTGTGCAGAGGATAATGGGATTTGTACAGTCAAATGCAAACAATTGAGGCAGACCCTYGAAATACAAACCATCAGGTTAAAACAGCCCCAGGATAGTTTCTGAAAGAATGTGTGCTATACACACGAACATAATAATAAAGCTTAACAACAATATTCTGTATTATAGAGAGGGCAGCTGTACAGCTACAAACAGGGGCACTTAATTTGCACAGAGCAAGCTACTAATATTATTGTCCATTATTTTAAATAATTATTGAATTATTATTGTTCCTCTTGAAAGCTACTAAACATTTGTTACATATAAACCTCTTAGATGCAAACAAGTTCTACCATTTCATGTTCCTTTCAGCACAAACACTGAAGAGGACTATTCGTTTCACTATACTACAGTCTGTTTTGTTCCACAAAACCATCTGGAAGCTAGAATTCCCTCTCTCCAGATAAGCACACTTACCATTTCACTTAGATCTCAAACCCTCTTGAGCTCAGCTCTCATGCTCTTTGCTGTGCACACACACACCATCACTAGTAAATACAGAAGAGCTCGTCCCCTTCATTTGTGTTTAAAGTTCCATGACTAAGGGAAAGTTCCATTTGTGTTTAAAGTTCCATGTGCCCCAGGTGTGGCACATTCTCATATGACAAAAGCATTAAACCTGACTCCTTCACCACCACTCCCTAACATGTTTTTTTCATATAAAGAGGGAGTACATCCTTGTCTACTGTGCTCCATGCCAAAYACAACACTGACACACAGTGTATTGAGCTTGCCTGAGAAATCTAGTCCTCAGCAGTGCTGAGGGGGAAGCAGAAGAGAAATCAATCCATAGGGACACCTCTTTTTCTTGAAAGGTTAGAGGAGATGATTTTTCAAGGTCCCTTCCAGCCTGGGCTGGTGTTTGACTCTGATCTCATTTAGGTTTTGATCACAGATAGCAAGGAAACAGTCACCTTACATGGTGTTTCACTGTTTCTATACTTACTATGGGCAGCTGGGGAAGAACAGCAGGTATCAAGATACCCAAGATCATACATATACTGCTGTTTAGAGTGAAAGCACCCAAATTAACTTATTTATCACTTTCTCTTTATTTGCTGGATGCCAGGATGGGTCTGAAAGTAGTCCATGTAATGGTTAGAAAGAACCAAAGGATGTCTGTCAGTGGGCCTGGCTTCATGCAAACATCCTTTTTAGAATGGAATTTTCCCAAAGGATTTAAAGGTTGCACAGAGGTGACCTGTCATTCCAACAGGGGACATGTTCTACAGCCCAGCCCCCTGCTACCCCCCAGAGCAGAGTGGAGTCATGCCCGACTTCAGTCCCATGCTAAGATCTGTGCTTGGCTGAGAACAGACATGGTAAAGTGTATCTGGAAATTCACATATGGTCCTGAAACTCTGCTTAGGGACCTACTCTAGAACCTCATGTGCTTTCATAGCATTGAGGCTCAGTATATGATTATGTAAATTTATCTATATCAAGATTACTACTATTCCCCAAAACCTCCTCACAGAAAACTTCAAATTAAGTCTCCTCCTCATTCCCTTCAAAAGTAAGACTATTAAAAGCATCTGTTTACCTTGTTTGCAACCGCATTGACATTGGGCCTTGCATCATAGATGGTCAGTTTGGAGATCTGCCCGTTGGCCTCCCTGATGATATCAAGGTATCTTTCATCATCTTTGTTCCTCTTGCCACTCATTCCAACCAGGGGCTGACTGCAGCGCATGATTACAGCCTGGGTCTCGGGATGAATCCATGAGAGAACCTGGCCACATGGCAAACACACAGCAGAACAAACTCATTTTAGTAAANTGGTAAAGTGTATCTGGAAATTCACATATGGTCCTGAAACTCTGCTTAGGGACCTACTCTAGAACCTCATGTGCTTTCATAGCRTTGAGGCTCAGCATATGATTATGTAAATTTATCTATATCAAGATTACTACTATTCCCCAAAACCTCCTCACAGAAAACTTCTAATTAAGTCTCCTCCTCACTTCCTTCAAAAATAAGACTATAAAAAGCATCTGTTTACCTTGTTTGCAACCGCATTGACATTGGGCCTTGCATCATAGATGGTCAATTTGGAGATCTGCCCGTTGGCCTCCCTGATGATATCAAGGTATCTTTCATCATCTTTATTCCTCTTGCCACTCATTCCAACCAGGGGCTGACTGCAGCGCATGATTACAGCCTGGGTCTCGGGATGAATCCATGAGAGAACCTGACCACATGGCAAACACACAGCAGAACAAACTCATTTTAAAAAAAAAAAAAAAAAAATCAAAACTGGAAACTTAAAGCTGTATTCTTTAAAATACACAGTATGAAAATCAGTGCTTTTTTTCTATTTCTTCAAAATACAGTTCCTTGACATCTCAACTGCTTTTACTCCAGTCTCGTAAAATTTAATGACAATCTTTAAAAGAGTGTACTGTCTTACATATTTAATGCTTACTGAAATCATACTTATCTATATAATCCAATGTATTTTAATACTTTCCTACAAGTCTTAGGTTACACAAATAATCCTGATAAGTAGACTARAAACAAACACAGCAATCTCTGCTGAAATCAAGAAACAATTCAAGAGAATGAACTYATTGTAGAAACAGTGGCTAAAATGCTGCAATTCTAAAAGAACAACTTTTCCCYTTTTTTGGATAAGGAAGGGAAATTGAACCTTTCTGCAGTATCTCAAATGTTTTTTCTCCTCTTTAAAGCCCATTTTGTTCCTCAGCCTCTTTACAAAGAGGAGGCACTGGAGCGAAGCACATGCTGTCTTTGTTGYTCTGAGCCAGAGAGGACTTGCCACAAAAGAGACAGTGAGCTGCCCAGGGAACAGATGCAGTGCCAGAGATTAAAGATAAGCAAGAAACCCAAGAAACAGGCAAAAAAATGCAAATTCATTGTTGAAAAGTATTAAGAAACAGAAGTCTCAACCACTCTGAAAGTTGTGGGTTACAGAACGAAAGAATATCAGAGTTCAGAAAAAAAAAACCAAACCCAAACCCAATCCTCAGAAAGTGTGCACTCCTGAAATACACCCCAAGGAGTAGATCAGAAACAAGACCTGCCACTGTGTGTGGGGGTGAGGATAAGTGGCTATTKCCTGACAAGAATGAAATTACTTTTYAAAATTGCTATATTAATAAAATTATTATTAAGGAAATTACTCTCATGGTAAGGCATACCAAAAGGCCTGCCACAAATTCTGAGGTGACAAGGATGACAACGCTAGGTTATTAGAACCATATGCACAGGCTATTCATTACACTGATGTATTCTGAACACATTATATATTATACAAATACACGTGCATGTATATGCAGTAAATTTATAATTATAGATCTAGTCTGTCAGTAAATACCATATCTAATAAGTATTTATCATATTGAGCTGTGCATCTGTTTGAAACTGAGATTCAGAGCAGCTTTTGATACTGGCTAAGAATCCAACATGTCTTCCAAGTTTGCCAAAGAGAAATACCAGTTAAAACAAGTATTGGGATACAAATTAGCATTTTCTATAGTGCCGTAAAGAGCTGATACATAAAAATTCTCTTACCTCAAAGAATTTTCATTACAGAAACACACCCAAGAAGTCGAATGAGTTTCTCTTAAAATTGTACAGATGAGAAAGCCCAATAATTCACTAAAGAGACTATGCATGAGGTCTTATTTTAGGACTGACCAGTGGAACTATATTTAAATGCTATGTGGTTTGCTTGCAGGATAACATTTGTGATCACTTTTTGTGGGCATACAGCAACAGTAACCAGTGCATAGGGCTTCATCAAGGCAAACAGCCCTGCTGGCCAGTGTTACTGGGCAAGTCAAGTTAAAACCAATGAAGATGTCATGGGTGATGGCTGTGGGGGAAAAACGGAAACGTGGCTTGGCCAAGACACCAGTTTCAAGCAGTGAAAACCACCAGCCAATCAAAACTATTCTGCCCTAACCATTTCCAAAAAAAGCATCCTCTGTGTYGTGTTCAGCAAGAAGTTGTTTGGATGCAACTTAAAAGTAGCTAGACCATCAGGCAAGCTCCATCACCTCATACTCACCGGGATTCTATTTCGGGACCTAAAGGCAGCAACTTTCTTGAGATCATCATCTGTTGCATTGTACGGCACCACCAGGAGCGATGGGTACGTGTCACACAGCCCATAATGCTCGTTAATAAATGTCACCCGCCACCGGTCATTAGGCAGCCCCTAAAAAACAACACCAAGKTTTTCAATGTATTTTTGGCTGAACAAATAATAATTCTGCTCTTGAATTTTACATGACATTATGGCCACATGGTGGCAACAACCTACCAATTTAACTAAGCACTGTTTCAAAACAATAGAAGCAAAAGAGATTACAAGACCACACAAACCAGCTCACTGCAGATGGATTCACAGCCTTTAGCAGCTGCAGAGCCATCTCATAACCTTAGGTACACAATTCTAGCCTTAAAGTAAGTTTCAAAACAATAACTGAAACTAGGAGATGTATTTCTTTAACAGTAGCATTAAGGAGAGAAAATTACTCTCTCTCCTTCCTGAAAGCTCTGCCTTTCCACCTTCCCTGGTGAAGACTGTGATCCTGAGCAGCTGGGGGAGAAAGTCTCACTATAACCTTTCTTCCTGTAGCCTGATAACTACCTTCAGGTTAAAAGTAAGACTCAGGTGGACTTTCTTATTGAGAAAGAACATTTCCTGGTTGCACTCTGCCCAGTAAGGCATTTCCAGGAAACTGAGAAATACTGATAAGTCCTCCACATGCACAGTGGGGTTTGTGCGGGTGTTTGTATTTTACCTTTTTTGGGCCTTAGGCTTCTAACCCATGAACCAAAAAACTACTGAGGAAAAGAAAATTAAGGAAGYTCTTATTGTTCGCTATTTAACCTTTTTTAAATGTCATATTTAAATCAAATTATCAAACAGGTAACAAATAACTTAAAACAGACATTTTAAAATGAAATACCATCCCCTTACATGGACATTTTTCCAAGATCACCTAAAGAGCAAAGAAGAATACTGACAGACATCTGTGCTTTTTTTTTTTCCCACTTCACTTTGGGAAGAACAACAAATCCAACCTATGTTTAGGACACTATAGTTGCATATTTGGCACATTCTCCCCACTCTGCGCTCACTTAGCAGTGGCACATTAYAAGAGGCATCAATAAATTCCTTCAAAGAGCAAAGACTACCTTCCTGTGACATTCTAGATTTTTTTAAAGGTTCCAATGTTTTGTGTATTCTTTTTACTTTTCTTGAAGCTGCATTTCCATCCTCTCCCAACAGCTGACCAGAGAAACGTACAAACAGTAATTCCTCTATGCAAGTTGGGAGATGTGAAAGCACCAGACAATGACAACTGTCATAACTTACCTGTCTCCTGTATTCAGACATCGGGTTGTACACCATCCATCCATTTGCAGAAAACTTTTCTTCATTTACAAAGGCAAAAAAAAGCTGTAAGACATAAAAGAGCTTATTACACCAAACTCTGACTGCAAATGGCAAATATGAAGGCTCATCCCCAGTTATACCATAATGCATGCCACAAAATTGGACTGACTGCTCAATGACAGCCCACTATCTCCATTTTTATCTGCTATGTGCCAGACTGTAAAGCAAAGAGCAACAAATAATAATACAGCTCTGCTAATGAAATAATGAAAATATAACAACAGTTAAGAGGTGACAGAACAGAAATGATAAAGCTTAACTGGTTGRATGTTTTCTTTTTTACTGTCAGGAGGCTGAAATGTTTTACAATGCTTTATTTCCTGTATTTCACATTGTCACCAAATAAACTACTGTCTTCCCACCAAATTTCTCCAGTAGGCACAGCTTCAGTTACTACATACAATATTAGATGCTAAATTCAAATTGTAAAAAGCTTTTAATTGCTATTCACTGTCATTAGGAAGCAGCTGCCTTTTTGTATCCCCTCCCTAACTGATCCTTACTAAGAGAAATCCCAGCTACTGGAGAACTCCATGGAAGTTAAAAAGTTGCTGTTGAAAATGAAATTATTAGTTGCTTACAYTACCTGTTTTACACCAGCGTTGCTGCTCATTCTCACAATTCATTTATACAACACAGCAGCCTCATTAAGCATTCCAGCAAGCTCCTCCTACCTTTTGGCTTCCATCTCCTTCCAACAAATTCTGTGTGGGCTGTATTACCTACACTAWACCCCTTTTCCTCCCTTGGTTTATTTCTACAGTTCAGGACGAAAGCAAAAGCAGTATTTATTTTAAGAATCTCTCTCATTGAGAAAGTGGATTTTGGTGGGCTACAAATTCTTTACATGCCAAAAGGAGCAGGAAATGAGAGGAGCATGAAACAAAGTCATTAAAAAAAAAAAAAAAAAAAAAAAAACCAAAAAAAAAACAAAAAAAAAACCAAAAACAAAACAAAAAAAAACCCAAAAAACAGAAAGAAAACAGAAGACAATGTGTTGTCCTGAACTGAGCAACAGCAGCCAGAGCAGAAAACACTCCAGAGCCCATCACAGCTCATCTGTAACAAAAGAGCTGAACGTCTCTTAGTTGACATTAAAAGGAGAAACTAATGCTAAACTGAACATAACACATCTGCATCATTTTCACAGGTGCAGACTGGAACTGAGTGGAAATGCAAAATACCCAGTAGGCAAGAAAAAGAAATTTGTTGTCTAAGGTGCCATGATTCTGCCTGCAAAGGTCCAGAGAAAAGGCAATGCTTCAAACCTGAAGCACTGTGGAGGAGGCTTTGGAAAGCTCCAGGCAATTCTGCTCAGCCCAACATGTTGCATTGGTTTAAACACCAAACAGCTCAAAYCAAAATACAAAACTGAATCCCCTTCAAAAGGAAAAGTTTTTTCCTCATGTAGTTCAAGAAAACAAATATTTTATACGGATGTTACTGCTCATTCAAGATACTTTATCTCATTAGTTCTACAAACTGGAATTTTAAATTAAGTCACTATTTTAGAGCAAGCACACTCACTAGCAAGTTTGCAGCATTAAAAAACAGTGCACTCCCTGGTTTTGTTTTCTTTACCATTTTTTAAAGGGGCAGACCTTCAGTGCAAGTAAACATTACAAATTCTTTTGACTAAGTTAACTGCTATCAAGGGGTACAGAGGGAGAGATGAAGAGGTGGACTCTATCAGAAAAAAAAACCAAAAAACAAACATTCCATTAAAAGTAGATGCAAGTATCAAAAGTTAAGCAAAAAAACCTGAAAAACGTTGTTTAATTGCAAACAAGGAATATAGCAAAATGGTAATGTCCCTATCTGAAGCAGTAGATCCAACTGATTTGCTGAACTAGTAATAAACAGCTACACACAACAACCRTCCCCTCCTCCCAAAGGAATTTGCTATATCCCAAAGAGCAACTATGCTAAGAATTCACCAAGGAACCAGAGACAAAGGAGAATCTTATAACAGCAGGAAACAGAAACACTGGAATCCTAACAGATCACTTAAAAGATGTTTCAAATGTATGAATAAGTTTTGGTTTTTTAAGTAAAGATGCTTTGAAGGCAGGAATAARTTTTTTATTTAAGTTCCTACTTACAGCAAGTTTCCTCATGAGAACCTAAAAATCACCCAGCTGAAGCCCTGGTAAGTAAAACTCATGCGTTTATTGCAGTGCACTGTGATAAGTGTTATATAGAACAGGTTTTTACAGACAGAAATTAAAAAAGGTGTTGCTCCAAACTAAAAATAAATGGCAGCTACACTGCTTGTGTCACCTCCAAAAAATCCACAAGACATCAGAGGCAAATGTGCATTTTGTTTTCACCTTCTAAAAACCCAGGGTTAAATTTATTATGCATGAGGGGATGGATTGAATCCTTTCTGAAAGAACAATGTCCTACTATGTACAGTATGATTCATTTAAAACGCTTGGCTGCAGCAGCTTTACCACATCTGCTACAAAAGCTTTCAGTCACACAGCCCACAACTATTTAAGTGGACAATTATGCTTCATCAGYTTTGTTTACATTCCAGGTAGTACAAATTTTTCCTGTGTTGCTCAATAAAACAAAAAATTCATTRGTAGAATGGATCAACCAGCAAAACCCTGAAGTCCAACAAATCACAGAACACTACAATGAATGCAGAGGTATATGAAGCAAAATTTGGACTCAGATTTTTATGTGAACCAATCAGAGAAAACKCCGACATTATACTACATAAGAACAGTATTAAAAATGACCAGTCTCTAAAATCCTGAACACTAAAAATTATTTTTCTTCTGCAAGCATTGACTAAATTACAACATTTGGATGTGCACCATCATGCCCAGACTGCACAGCTAATCTGGTGACTACTGAAAGTCTTACTTGCTGTTCCACAAGATTAAAGACCTCAATGCCATCCCCACCACCCCTATGGCCTCTCAGTTAAGACTTGATACACTCTGTGAAGMTGGCCTGAGCTTTAGTCCAGGCTAACTGCTGGAGTCTGAAATAGAGCAACATCCCAGCCCTACCTTAGGCCCATTTCTCCCAACAGAATACACCAAGTATTGCTATGTTATACTGTTATTAAATCAGAGTAGGAAAACAAGAACGCAATACTCTGTATACATTCATATTCAATTCATCTAGTTCTATTTAATTTCTAACTATAGTTTAAGTGAAACAAGCAATCCACATTTATAACAATTTTAATGTAAGAATCACATACTTAATGTAAGATGTAAGCTTGGATATAGTTGCATTTTATGAGCTGTGTCAATACAAGCCATATTTAGCACATGTCTGGACATTACTTTTTTTTTGTTTGAAACAAAATGTGATAATGAGCAATATGAAGTAATTTCTACTGAATAACATTTTTTGTTGAATTGGGTATTTTATTGTTCTAATGCACCAAACAGATAAACCACGTTAGAGTCAACAAGTAAAGGTGATAAATACATATTTAGATCCCAGAAGGGTTTGCTGTAGCTCAGGTAAGTTTCACATCTGCACTAATGATATATTTCCACTTTTGTCCTGAATAACTCAAGATTACAGATTAAATGCTGTATGTTTGCACACATATGTCTTGATTAACTTAATGCTCCTGCATCTTTCACCTCCCTGTGCACAAAATCAGAATCCAATTCTACGGTGCAGCAGGCAAACAGGAAGGAGAAATTATGCTATTCACAATATAATATGCATAGGTTCTCTTATCACTTGATGTAAGATTTGAGAGATGTTATCTTAGTAAAACTACATGGCTGAGGTTTGTGTAGATACAGGTTCCTTCACATCAGAGCCCCTCACACACATTCATGTGGGGATGAGAGCAGGGAGGTTGCTCCACTGCCCACAGGCATTTAGTGCAGACCAGCTGGGTGTGTATTTATATCTTTCAGATGCAGAGGGCAGAGGAAGGTCAGACAAGAACGACACGAGCAGCTCTCAGAATCGCATGGCCCTGCAAGGCAGAAAAGCCCTGCCAGCCTCGCAGTGCATTATTCACACAGGAAAACCTTTCAAATAGCAGAAAAATAAAAAGCTGGCCAGTGCCATGCCTTCTTCACACATCCTTCCTTCCCTTCACATCTACAGTACATCCCTGCTAGATCCCTCTTCTACCCAAACAATACTTTAGGTACTCTGAGTGTCCACCCTGACCTCCCCTCATTTCTTTCTTCCCTGCACACACAAAATTCCATTCCCTTCTCTCATTGTTAATCCTGCCTCTCCAACAGAAAGCTCTTCTCTCCAGCTCCTGCTGCACCCCGTCTATCTTCTTAGGAATTGAATCAACTGCAGCTTCATCAGATGTATCCAGATTTGAGTGGAAATTAAAAAAAAATAGAATGTACATAAAAGAGATACTCAGGTTCAGAACAATACTGCAGTAAAATAGAAGTGTGTTTCATTGTGGGTTTTTTGAGATCATGAATAGTTTTTTCAAAATCAAGAACATACAATCAAAAAGCAGAACGATGGTTTGTACAGGTGCACCTGAGACTACTCCACATTAGTTAGGTTGGATACTAAGGACAAACTGCAGCACAATTTTCAGGCAGACTACCTGCTCAACACATCAGTGTTTCAGGCAAAAAGCCTAAACTGGACTCCCTCCTCTCCTCYCTCCTCTCATCACTGAGACTGGTTAACTGAAAGTTATTTAAATAAAACACAGTTTTACCTCAAGTTATACTGATTATTTGTTTTATCTCACATCTTGAGTTCAAGGTAGGATAATCTGCAGTCATTTCAATGCACTGATCATATCTGTTCTAAGTTTCATGGAGATTAATACTACATGTCTGATGGAAGCCCATCAATTCTGATTAGTCTATCAACTAATTAAAAATCAGTTTCAAATTCTTTTTAGCTACCACAGGAAACAGAAGAAATCAAACATTAAAYAAGTAAGAAATCAAGAAAGCATAGTAAATCACCACTCAACACTTACGGGGTACAAAGTCTGTAACTTTTCAATACCTGAGTTGGCAAAACCAAGCAAGACTCACCACACAGCAGCTAAGATTTTTGCAAAAGCAAATTAAAGTCCCTGCACAGAACAGAAATAGGGATTTCACTGCAGATCCACAGTCTAAAAGCAGAGACTACTGCTTCACTTGAACCAGAAGGCTACTACACTTCAAAAAATCCTTCAAATCTTGTAACACTTTTGGTAAGCTACTTTTATGCTTCACTGTGCAAATAACTGTTTACTTCCTTGCAGGTGCTAACCCACAATTTCAGTACAGTCTCTTTCTTTAAGCCTCCTACAGACAGAGTGCTTGTCTTTAACATTCTATTTATCCTTACCATTTTGTACACAAAAATAATASGCAATACACAGGYTGTTCAAAMYACAACATAATTCTGTGAGATAAAGGAGAAGGCAGCTGCAATCTGACAATACAGTTTAGCAAGCAGTCTATTTAGCAGTATAAATATAATGTAAAYATATAAATATCAGTATAAATACAAYAGKTACATATTTACTCTTTATGGAACATAAGCACATTATACTTGTACATTAATATACAATGTACATACAAYTTATTCAATATTTGACCAATTTTTAAGTAATCTTCCCACAGAGCTACGGGGACAGGAATAAACACAGATTGGGCAGGTATCATGGTGCTGAATGATCTTATAAAAATGATGATGAGTAGTTTCRTGATAAGATCAGGAAGTGAGGCAGCTGCTATGTGGAAACTGATCTACAGAGACCAAATATACCTCATCTTTTGKGGTGTACTAAAACATCTTATTTGGGGGGTTTGGCTATTTTGGTTTTACTTTTTCAAACTTTTCGAAAAAACACTTTTAGCAACAACTTACTTTCAATTAGCACAAGTTTCTAAATACAACATAGGATTAGCAACAGCAGCTGTTTGCTCCCCGTCAACTAAACTGTCAGTCAGATGAGCTATCAGATTTTACTTTAGGTTGCTGATTCAATGAGATCTGACCCCAACCTATGCTCAAATTGGAGGCAAACAAAAATTAGCTTCTGGAAGTAAGCACAAAGGACACAATGCTGGGGCASTGACAAACAGTTGTGAACAGAGCTGTTTTTTATTACAGGCTCTCAAACACTGCTGTTGGGATGGTGATGGAGACAAGTCTTGAAAACAGTAAGTACACTCCACTCAGAAATCATCTTGTGGGTTTTATTTGCCATCCATTTGTATGAAAATGGTACAGCATGGAGAAAACACAAGCAAGGCAGTTCTTGTTTAGGATCAGCACTTGGAATATAGTTCCACTATAGCTGAAAATAAATCACATTAAAATCTAATATAAAAAAATACAGATAAAAATCAGGGCAGTAAACTTTTGAACTTTATTGTCCGATGATACCTTTTTTGTACTGCAGAGCTGTACAAATATCAGTGCTGCTGCTGCTAAGACACAAAGGATGCAGTGATGGTCTGAGCTAAACGAACATTTTAACATTGCTAAAAAMCAGACATCCCACTCTTTTTATTCCTGCTTGCTTCCTGTTCCACTCACATGCCCTCTCTTGCACTGGTTCTGATGCATACTGATTTCAGACCAGGTCTCCTTAAATTATTAAAAGCAGCACAAGACTAACCAGAACATTTTGTGCTAGGTGAGTTACACGGGCTTACTGAGTGATTATACAAATATCACTTTGGCATTAGAAGATTAATCAATCACATGGCTGGAAGGTAAAGAGGAGACCAGAAAAGAACAAAAGCTCAGCATTTGAGTAGCACCACCCAGCTGTCATGAGGACCATGTCCCTGAGTGAGCTGGCTACATGGGCAGTGTTAGAGTGCACTACAAGGGGAAGGCAGGAATGCACAGCCCAGACACACTGCCACATTCACACAGGAAAACCTTGCCCTAAACCAGCCACTGCAAGAAGCATTATCCCTCCTCATTCACATACATCCCGAGATGCCTTGACCCCATTCTCACTTTGGACTAGCAAGATAGGAAATAACTCAGGGTAAAGCTTTTATTTTTATCTCCTAGCTTAACTTGAGTTCTTTTCAGTTCCCTGTCTGTACCTGTAAACTGCTTGCCAAAATATAATGAAAGCACACCAAAAAAGTCACACACTTGTTTAGATCATGTTGAAGTTAAGGGCTCATCACACTGTAACATTAGAAAATAAGGACAGGTGCAACCTCAGATGTAACAGAGGCTGACTTTATTTCCCTCCAAAATAATCCTAATTTGTAATGGGTATGCCCTGTTTCAGACATAGGTATGAGGCAAAGTACAGCCACTCTTCACACTGTCACTGTCTTCCCAGCTTCAGTGCTTTACTGAATCTGAGGGCCAAATTACTACTCCCTCAACTAAGGCTTTTATCATTAGGCATAGTGGCCTTCACAGAGCTCATATAAGGATGAGCTTTACTACGTTCTACAGGTCCAGCAAATAACGCAGGAAGTGGCCAACTCCACACATTACTCACTGCCATCACTAGACAGGATCTCCAGGTCTTTTTGGATGACAAAACCTAATACAAGTCCACATGTCATCACCAAGCCCCATAGCTGGATTATCCCACAAGGCACTCTCCTAAATCAGTTACAACGTGATGTAGCCATTACCAGGTCAAAYAGGTAATGTTAATTGGCAAGAACTCTGCATTAATACAACTCAGCAGTAAAAACGATGTAACTTACCAAGTTRTGTGACTGGGGAAAAGCATGTTTCGTGAGGAGCTCAAATATATCTCTTCTACTGTGTCCTTCTTGYTTTAATGCAAACCGTAAATTCCTCATATCCTAAAACAAAGCCATTATCAGTTAGGTGAACCAAAACTGTACRATGCTTCTCTCTGTACAAGTGCTATATTATATACTAAACATGATCTGGAATCTGCTTGGACACACCTCAAACCCTTGTGACTATTCAGTTTTATTTCTTACCCTATATAATAGAATAGAGTGTAAGAATTGTACAAATAAAGCTGTACCATACTCTGCTGCAAGCGCCACTTTGGCATGAAGYTGTCAGAAATGCTCTATTTGATTCACTATTCAGTCTCATGAGCTATCAAAAGTTTGCAGAATGGGAGTTACTGTGTTTTCAAAACAACCATTTGCCAATAATCTGTRTAGAATATATTGCTCCTATTTTCCCATCACTGGGGTCAAAAATCTGTGATCTCCATGTTAACAGCTAAGAATCAAATGTGCACAAACTCAATTAATGAATCCKGTAAAATACCCTGAATCATCCATTGGGGACTGCCCTATGACCATATTTTTTCACAGAGACATAATTTTCTGTAAGACTATAGATATTTTGTACGTAAGTTTTTCACTGACTTTATAGTTTAGAAAGACCCCATTTGAGGTGTTCTTCAAAGATATCAGAATTGTTAAAAAGATTCCTTTCAGAACAAATAAGCATGCAGGAATAATACCCTAAAATACAGCTACTGTGCAAAACCTTGTCAATCAGTGATTTGGAAAGCAAAACCAATCCTCCTTACATGCAGARGACAGTTAAACAGCCCTTTATTAAAAAGGTATTTCCCTGCCCAGTTTCAAAAAGCTCCTTTTAAATTCAGCTGTAAGCATGTACTTTTTCCTYCCTATAAATAGGTAATCAGTGAAAAAAGGAATCTCTAGATTTCATTTCCGACTGAATTACTGGAAAGTCTTACTTTACAGGTTATATCTAATCCATAAGAGTTCTCTCCTCTGCTTGAAGCTCCTCCCATTTTTTCAATCCTTGAAATTACACCCAAAGGAACATCCAATATCACTACTGGATCCTGTAAGAAAAGTTTGAGCAAGGAAAAAAGATTAACGTGAAAAGAAGACTCAAGCATAATATTCTTATGCATTCCTGAGTAAAAAGCAGACATGAGATACATGCAGGAAAAAGCATGTTCTGCCTATGAGTGTCCTCTCTCAACATGTCATGAAATATGTACAGTCACTCTACAGCTTTGAGYATCATCCAATTTAACTTGCTACAAAAATAYTTCATGCCTTGTTCAGTATGGAGGGGAAATGGTAGTAACACCCTAAAAGATGCCTTCTGCTAAAAGGTGCCTAAAAKATGCTAATACTGGTTGCCCCTGCTTGCTAATATTGCTTTATTCATAAATAGCATAAAGTAGAACTCAATGAAAAAAGAGATTAGTAGAACAGTTAGCTACAGCCAGAAAGAGCTCAGTTCCATAGTCCCAAATCCCTATTTAAAAAAAATAATGAAACAATGAAAAATAATGAAAATTATGAAACAATCACAAGCACATTTTATTCTGTTCCATGACACTGCTTATTAAACACATTACCACTCCCCCCACCCACATAAAGTTCTATTGATCAAAGTATTTTTATTTTCTAACAGCAAGGRCAATCAAAGTCTTGGTTTACTGACAGCCATTTTAAGAACTATTGCACATCATTAGTTGATGCCCTTGATCTATCACAGATTAAGTGCAAAGGGAACAGCTATCAAAAAAGGCTCTGACAGACAAAAGATAAAGGTATCAGTTCAGYGTAAGTAATTAAACTGTAATTTTAACAGGCAAAAATCACTCATTTACAATACATTTAACTTTAAAGAACTTCTATTTTTATATAGATTTCTCAGTGGCACAAAGGCAATTACTATTTTGTCATTACAAAATTAAGATACGGATATTACAAACATTACAGACCACTTCAAGCAAAAAGCCTTCCATTCAATTCCACACACATATTGCACCAACACTAAAACAACGGAGTGGCCACAAAATAAATCAAAGGCAGTGGGGGTGAACAGAATGGAGTTTAAAGCAAACCCATCCTATGCCATAACTGTGGCATATTACTCACATTTTCCACACTTCTTAGGTACAGCCTGTAGTTTGTGATGTACACTCKTCCTTTAACGGGGCCATTAAATGGACACATATAAATAACTTCCTTGTCTGTAAGAAATGAAATATTTCTTAAAAGATTGTGAAAAGACAAAATGAGAGCTAAGGATGGTATCAGTTAAGTAGCAGTAAAATAAAAAGAGAGCTATACTCATGAGAGTCACTCAGATTTATGAATTCAGAAACTAATACATCAGTTTTATCTACTTGAATTATTAAGAAAATGTGAAAGAATCATAYACTAAACTTGCCCAAATTAAGTCCAGAGACTTCAGTAGTCTTCCCTAGTTGTGTTTGTGTTTTCTGTCTCAGCACTACACAGGAGAYGACAGGACATAGAASAGGGAGTACTGTGATTACTGTACCRTAGTCTATTCACCATCCTAGAACAAATACATTGCTGCTACTATTATATCTTTCTGTAAACAATTCTGTACTGAAGTAGTAGTTCAAGCTGTAGAGTGTTTAGGGAACTCACCATGCTGCAGAGAAACATTACATTTCAATTTGAGGCAATCAAACAGAGCAGGACCATCAGCAATGTTTCAGCAAGGGCAGTAACAGAACAAATACTAACACATACCACTCAAAAAGATTTAAGTGAAGCAATGCAATCAGAATCACAGAATCATTAAGGCTGGAAAAGACCKCTCAGACCACTGAGTCCRACCATGATGTTAAAGACTTCCATTTATTTCTTCCTGTCCATTCATTTCTTTAGCACAATTATTTATCTGCCTTCCACAAAAAGTACCCTATTCCAGTTCAGTGCCCCAGAGCACAATTTTCATAAGCATCACATCATACATCCATCTCAATCCCACACCCTCTCCCTCACACCTTGYTCATTAAAAACAAAACTGCTTCCTCTGAATCACCACTATGCTTTCAAATCAGCCAGTTTCGTTTACAAATCCACCCAACAAATTTGGGCACAGGGGATGAGAAAATGCACAAGTCAAAGACAGACCCCAGCAAAGACTTTCATTTCAGGAASAGCCTCCATCAAGAAAGGGAAACGACACAATACATTAATCTCCCTTATATTATAGCATTTCTGTATGTAAAGGCCAACAAGAGCAGAGAAGCCCTGTTTGTGCCCTGTTGTGTCAAGGGAGCATCAGATGGTGTTGTGGGACCCAATACAGATGGTACTTTGGGAATTCACACTTAGGCTTAGATTCCACACTAACCCACAAGGTATCAATGCACAGTGAGTGGCACATCGAATTTTCTTGACTTCAGAAAACTTAGAGCTCTCACCACACACGTGCTACTGAATCGGTAGATACAGTTATGACACGACTTGGAATTTCTTTGTATTGAAAGATCTGCTATGTGTGGAAACTGATTTTAAAGACTTAAAATTACTTGTGATAAATAGTCCCTTTCACAATTTCTTTGAAAAATTCATGACATTTCAACACGACTTACCTTTGACCCCAGCCCAAACCAGTCCAAATAACAAAACAATTCAGTAAGATACAAATGTCTGCCAGACTGCTGAACATCACTGCATCAGGCAGCTATGGAGCTTCATACCTGTAACCCTGGTCTCTCCTGGCAGACGTGGTATTTCTTCATTTTGCTCCCAGTTAGTTCCATCTTTTAGAGTCTAAAGARGAGAAGCACAACAGCATATCACTGTTTATTTATAATTTCAAGTTCCAGATTAAAAATTCAAAAACCAAACTTAAAGGTAATGCCAGCGTGGGAAGGACCAGGTCTTGCCAAAGTAGGAATTCACCAACTGAACCAAAACAGGAACACACTCAACTCTCTTAAAATGCAACTGTGAAACATTTAAAGGTCCAACATTGGAAACGCAAGCAGTTTTTAGTCTTTCTCCTAAAAGACTAGTCAGTTATATTTGTATTAAATTGGAATTGAACCTCTATTGTGTAAGTTCTCTTAAAGTTTTGTACGTTTAATTTTCCAAGTATGCTGGGCCTGGAAGAAGAATTCAACTGAAATTACTTAAGCAATGTACTCCCAACTATTACCCACAATCTACTCATTTGTGACTTTCCCATGTTCAGTAGTTTCTGTTTCCTTGCACTCAGGTTACATTTTCTTCAGCTTTACGGCATTAGAAAGCAGAGGGGGCTGACATTTAGATTGTTTTAATGTATTTTTCAGTGCAGATGAACATCTTAACACAGAGCCAGACAAACATAACAAAGTATAACTTAGCAATCGCAATACAGAATCTTTCTAAAGCAACAAAGTGTCAAAAATTTTCAAGAATGTCATAGAATATTTCAAGGTAGAAAGCAAGGATAAGAGTAAGTACATTAGAACTGATTTTAAGGAGGCTCTCATTMGCTATAATTGAGATTATTTTGCCCATCCACTCCAAAAGATATTTAAATCATCTCAGTTAACTGCATTAAAATTTWAGCAATAAAAATAATACACATTCGAGAAGTCATTTAAATACTTATTTTTCTAACCAAATATGCAAGATAATGATACTGCAAATTCTGATGTAAAAAAATAAAAACATTTCAAAAGTTACACTCACCCGTTTACTTGAGGTGTTCTCCAAGGAATTTGAATTATATTTAGGTGTTGATGATGAGGCCATGCCGGGGATCTGACAAGAAAACACAAATTGGAGACTTAAGCTTCCATCTGAACTACAGACTATTTCAGGAGAGATTTTAGACTTTTGAGGTACACAGGTAGACAACAAGAACTTACAAGAATGCTGTGCAAGCTACTAGTAATTAAAAAAAATTACAATGCCTCATAATTGAAGGTCACTATTCAAAAACATCCAAATCTAACAAATTCACTACTAGCTTTGCAATTGGGTCACACTATAAAGAATATTCTGACTCAATTCTGACTATATTGGAATTCAGATGTTGGAACACRGGCATTAGCTCAGTAAACAGAAATTAAGAGTGCTTGTTTTAAGTCACTGCATACACATATTATGAAATGCAACCTACTTGGAGTATTATTATTGAACAGCTCTTGAAGTCACAAGCATGTCAATACACTCAAGCGTTTCAAGTTTAAAAAACAAAAMAAAAAAAAGCAGGACTTCCACAGTACTTCTCTGCTTAAAAACAATCCCCCATTTCCTCACTGAAGCTTCAGTTAGTACACTAAAAGAGTGAGTGTCCAGCCTTCTGATCTGAACAACCTTCATGTATTTAAGGGAAAAGGATCTTATTTATTTTTAAAATGGTATTAATTAAAGACAGAATCTCATGTGACACAGGATTCATCATCTTAATTTCCCAACATTACACAAGGGGAACTCTAGAACTAACACTGGGARAATACACAGACTTCCCTTTCCCTACTCACACACCCTTCATCAACCAATCTGACATCACACAGCAATCTTGAAGAGGTTCTCTTCATTTGTTTGGGGGAGGAAAGAATTACAGACTACACAACCTTTGTTTCTATTGCACAAATTTATCTTCTGTTTTGTAGTCTTTAAAAAGCACTTTCTGTCACCTCTCAACACTGCAAAGTTTGGCCGAATCTCTGTGCACCCTGACAAAGCAGCCCACACTCCAGCGTAACAGTGACAGTGACACTGCAACAGTCCTGTGACAGCAACACATTAAACTGCAAGAGGCAAAGCGCTTTGATATCACTGTCACAGTACAGGAATGTGTCTGTGCAGGAATAAAGTGGGAAACCACATCCTGAAGTTCTACTGGTTTGTTACCCGAGTCTTCCGTATCTCATTAAGATGACAGGAAACCTGACATTGTGTTTAAAATTGTAATACTCAGTAATACAGCTTATCAGTAAAAAAAAAAAACAACCCACATTGCTCCATTAAAAAAATAGGAATAATGCATATTCAGTTGAAAGACAAAGAAAAAAGCTTTTTAATGCCACAGAGCCTGTGTGACCCTGCTACGCAGAGGTTTCTACTTTCCTTCTGGGTCTCCAGCTACCTCAACTTTCTCCAAACACTGAAACAGGGGCCCTGAACTAATTTTAGTGCAATGCCAGCAATTTCAATGAAAAGCTACTTGCAATCAAAATGAAATCATTGTCCTTTCAAACTATCCTCYACAGAAACACTATTGCAACACTGAAGTCTAGTGTTTTGACCATAGARTATTAAGAGAAAATATTTTCACAGCTTTTCTTTCCTTGCAATATCTTACACACTATATAACTTCAAGTAGATTCAACTTGTGCTTTATTGCTATGCTAACTTGTCACCATCTAATATTTGTTCAAATGACTTTTCTTAATTTACAGAAGTTTAAGGTTTTATAAAGATAAAAGGCATATTTACTCAGACGGTTGTTTAAAAAAAAATCCATAAGAAGTGGCTTTTATTCATATGTTAAGAAAAAAATGCCAGGTGAGACCAAGGCACAGCAGCCCCAGTTCTTCTATGTCAGCAGAAACTAAGTAACTGGAACTTTTAACTGGAGCTCACATAAATTTAAATTAAGGCTGCACCAACCACAAGAGACAAGAGAGCACAAACAAGCCCTAGAAAAGTGACTTTTAAAGGATGTGACAACTCTGAATAGATCTGCACTGCAAAATGGAAATTGTGACTGCAGCAGGTACTGGCACATCCGAGCGGGCTGCTGATCCTGCAACCACAGCTACTCCAGCAGAGAAGCACAGAAGAGCTCAGCCGAGGCCACTTAGGGGCCTGGACACTCACCTCGGTGCCAGCCCACTGCCAAAACTCAGAAAAACAAAAGCTTGTTTGGACACTCCTTACGCCTGCCAATCACAGCTCACACARGGAACAGCACCAAGTGTTTCAAAAGCCTTCCGTTTCCTCCTTCGCTTGCTGAATTATTTCCTCTCTTTACTGCACATTCATTAAGTTTTGGCTGAACTGTACCATTGCATGAGGTGAGTTAAGATTCTGAAATAATCCAAAACACCGACTATAATTCATACTGAGATGTGGAAAAGTCAAAAGAAATAGGCAGAGATCSTTTCAGGTTCTCAGAAGAACTTCTCTTTGGGGAACCTGACAACACAGCAGGACAGAACKTCCCTCCCCTCCACGCTGCCACTCCACCAGGCCACTTCAAACAAACAAGATGTGTGTGGGTCTTGCAGCGGACGTTTGTGTGTGCTTCCATGTAGGCAAGTTTATTTTGTGTAAGATTCCCCCAACTCTCCATGAGATCCATTTCTTTAAACACACTTTACAGTGGGAATAAATTCATTATCTGACTTCAATTTCTACAGAAAACTTCACTACCACAACTACTCCATTTCATTTCCAACACTTTAATGATGCAAATTAGACTTATTCAGAGCTAATCAAGTTGAATAAATATGTAATGAAGATAAGGTGTTATCTGTCATGGCATTTTTTTAAATCCATCAAACATTTTCACTATAAATAATGTGAGTTAATTTCATCAGTATGCAAGTGGAAAAATTCTTCTAATGCTACAAAAATTTTGCTTTGAAATCCAATCATATCCAAAAGTCCCAAATACTAATAAGCGTATTTATAACCACCCACATCTCTGTAAGTGAACTACGTCCTAGTAAWTAATTATAGAGCAGTCATTAGACAGTGTTTAGAGTAGGGCCCTCTTTTGGACCCCAGTACAAGACAGGCATGGATAAATTGCAACAAGTTCAGCTGAGGCTCCCCAAGAGGAYCAGAACCTGGARCACCTGCCCTAYRGAGAGRCTGAAGGAGTTGGGAATTGTTCAGCCTGARGAAGAGACARCTTSAATGGGACCTCAYAGCTGCCCACTGCTATCTTTGAGGTAGTTGCTGAGAAGGCAGAGCAAGGGTCTTYAAAGTCCTAAGTGACAAGATACAAAGAAATCCGAACAAACTAAATTCCAGCTTGATTTCAGCTAAAAAAACAACAAAAACCTTGCTTTTGCACCATAAAGCAGTCAGGYTGTGAAAATAGGGCCCAAGGAGATTGCAGTATTCCTCTTCAGAGGTTTCAGTTAAATAGAGCTTTGAGTAACTGGGTCTGATCCTGCTTTGAGCAAGGCACTGAACTGGAGGCCTCCTGAAGTCCCTAAGAACCTGGATGATGCTATGCTTCTGTGCTYATCAGACAACAGGCAAGATTAAGTTCTCATTAAAAGTACCCATCAAATAAGGAAGTGGACCTCTCTGCATCAAGAGAAAACTTGCAGCGGACATATCAAGAAGTCTTCAGAAACATTTAAARCAAACACAAAATGTTTCCTTTTATAATCTTATTTCTTCTTCTGTCTAATTCTAGAAGCAGCTTCTGGCAGCCTCCCAAAGTAATATTGCCATGAACAATTCAAAAAACTTACTTCACCATAGTCTTAAAATAGCTACAAYTTTCTCATTATCACAGACCAGCAGTAGTCCTTCCACACAGGCAGAAATCTTGCAAGTAGTTTTCCACTGCAAACACATTTTATTCTCCAGCATCACCCCTGTGTACTTCTMTACTTGCACAAAAACTGATAACCATACAAAGCTCATACTTGTCAGTAGCTGAACAGAAAGATAATTATTCTGCAAATTAAAAACAAATCTGACAACTCTGTTTATGATATTCTGCAATTACAAATAGTTGAACATTCTTCCCTGAGTCTAGAATAGCAAGGAGACAAAGCATTTTTACTGGCTTTAATTTGAGCTAATAAACAAACCTTTGTTAAAGTTATCAGAACTTAATATAGTAACACTATCAAGAAACGTAGACTCCAATGATCTTAAAATAACAATTAAACTACTTGGAATCTGTATTTTCATTAAACATGATATTTATACTTGTGCTTCCTAGGATTCATGGGAATGGAGACACAGAGCAACATCTGAAATGTATGCTGGTGGAGTTTTCTTTGCTATAGTAACAGCACAGAGTCCCAGTATGAATATATTGCCTTGTGTTTCCCACAATAAAATTAAAAGYATAAAATACAAAACCAAAGCCACGTCTGTCAGAACCACAACTGCACAGAAGAGATAATATTTCAGAAATAATATACAGAATAGACCAGAACCCTAGGAATTTCTAAGACTACCAAAATTAAGCCAGAACTATGAAGGAAAAAGGGGAARAAAGGTATTAAGCAGAAAAGAATATAAATCCTTCACAAAATATTTATGTAAAAGCAGCAGTCCTGAAGTGTCAAGCCAACAACAGCATCTAAGTTATCAGAGTCATCAAAATAAGCATCAGCATCTTTAACACCAGTAAAYAGGTATTTAATCTAATGAAGCCAAGAGTAGCCATTCATCTCAGCAAAGGTTAATAAAATTTTAGGGTAAGATATAAAGGGACACAAAACAAGTCACAAGAAAGATCTAAGGCAATGAAGGCACTTTTCCAGACATCAGCTGTCCCTAACCAAACCGCACCAATCAAACAAAATGGAACACAGCAYGACAGAAGTGCCACAGCCAACTAATCAAGTTCACAGAAATAAATGCTTCTCTTTCAGGCTCATTTAACCAGTGTAGCAGAAGGCAGAGCATTCCAGTTTCAAAAAAGTTAAAACATGTAAACAACTAAAACCCCACAGAAAATCCACACCAGAGAAAAACTTGCTGATACATATTTCCAAAAGAYATAAACTCAACAACAATTTCCTGCAAAGGTGAAAGATACCAGTGCAGGGGGGATTTAGAAGCAAAACGTTTTGGGCTGGAAGAGGACCTCTATAGGTCACCTGGTCCAATCCCCCTGCAATGAGCAGGGGCATCTTCAAGTAGATCAGGTTGCTCAGAGCCCTGTCCAACCTGATCCCAAATGTTTCCAGGGACAAGTTATTTCTGGGCAATCTGTGACAGTGTTTCACCATCATCGTTGTGAAAAGCTTTTTCCTTTAACTAGCATAAGGTGACCCTCTTMTACATTAAACCATCATCTTTGTCCTATCAAAACAGGACCCGATAAAAAGCTTGCGCCTATCTTACTTCTAGACCCATTTTAGGCACTGAAAGGTCCTATAAARTCCCTCTGGAGCCTTCTTTTCTCCAGGCTGAATATCCTTGACTCTCAGCCTGTCTTCACAGGAAAGCTACTCCAGTCCATGATCATTAACCTTAATGATGTTGATGGTGCTCTCTTATCTCGATTGGTAGATCACAGAATCTCATACTTCATCATCACAGTTACAAGCATAACCCTTCAGCCCTCACTTTTCCTCAAGTGGATCCTTGTGATTCTGCTGATCTGAGACTGGATTAGGCCACTAGTGGGTCTTCTTCCTTAATATCTTAATGACGTTCCCTATGTGCACATACTTAATAAATCTATATTTTCCAGGGAAATCATATGAACTTTTAAGTTTCTTGGAAAGCTTTCTCAATTAAAGTTGTAACTAGAACACACATGCTAGCAGTGCAAGCCTCAATGGAATACTGTCCATGTAGAATACATCTGCCCCTATGCACTGAAGTTTCCAAGTCAATGATATCAAGTTCATCAATAACCACTATTAAAAAAATATTGTATCCTAAAAAAAAAGTATCACAAAACCCTCTCAATCTGAAGCTGTTTGCTTAGCACCAATTCTCCACCAGCTTCCCCTCCCTAAGGAAGATGCACCCCAGAATGCCTCATGTTGCCAGCTCTCTGCCAGATCGGCTGCACAACTCAACACAGACTTTGTTGAATTTGTTTGTGAAAAGCCAGAAACGCTCCCTGTCCCAGAAAAAAGCATTCTCTTGTTCCCTAATGTGCCCTGCATTTGACAGGACAAGTCATTGTCCTCAAAGGATTCAACACAAACAAACACAAACAAAATTCACAACAGTCAAGTGACTGCTAATTCACCAAACAAATTACAAGCTCATCAGTTGCCTGCCCACTGGTATGTTACAGGCTCACTATAGCAGGGAGTTTTCAAGATATCAGAATGAAGACCTSGCACTAACAAAAACAGGTATCCTGACAGTGGAAATCTACAAATGGCAGCAAAAGAAGCAGCTTGGCAGAAAGTTTGGTAGAAAATTTTTCAGTGCCACCAGGTCCTACACACTTCTATGTACACATTTCTTTAAAAAAAAACAACAACTCTTGTAGCTTGTACATAGAAGCCAGGTATTGAATAAAGAATCGCTGGAGGAAGTAAAAAAAATCCTCAGTTCTATCTTGATTGATATTTCTCCTGTCTGCATTTGAAGTTTTTTTGTTTTATCGTCTTAATGTTGCAAGGAATTTAACTCCCACCTATTTTCAAAGTAAATCACAACATCCAACAAGACCTAACATAAAGGTCTGTAACATTACTTTTTTCGAATTATCAACTCAATTGCCTCTTCCTTTCAAATTATATTGAAAATATAGCTTAGGGTGGTATCTTAGCTTTTATCCTGCCAAGCTTTCTTTCAAGAAAATTACGAGTCCTCTCACAAAGAGAGGGAATACAGTAGAACACATGACATCATGGATCTGTTAGATACTTTTCATGCTTTATATCACCATTATAAACAGAAGCAGCACCTTCTTTCGTAGCAATAATTTGCTAAGGCCTGTTTACCAACAATTGTCAGAGTTCTATTCYTTGCAATTTATCCTAACAATCATTTCTGTTCACTTGTTCTCACTTACTGCTAATCTTGTATTTGTTCTRTATCACCTTTCCCTTGCCATGATTAACCTTTTCTCCTGGACTGCTTCTTAATATTCARTCTTGTAGCTGAGTTCTAAAGTGCAAGTTCAATCCTGTGAGTGGGTCAAAGGAAGCAGTGGTTTTCCCTCTAACAGTAAAATCTACCTAGATTAGGAGGCATGACAGAAGTGAGTGGGTTTTTTAAGGAACCATTTGTCAGATTACCTCTAGAATCAACATTACATCTGTAGGAAACCAGTGCCTGAAGGCTGATCTGTGGCTTTCTAAACCCACCCAGTCTATTTTCACTACTTTGCATCCCCTGCAGGGAATGCATACCTCCCACATTGTCAAAAGCTGATGCAGTTGACAGGAAAGCCTATGGGATAGCAAACACAGCTTCCAAGTTTTCTATTAAGAAAGCCTTCAGTTGCTCTCTGCTCATTCTTCTTGAAAGATATCCCCTTAGGCCACTGTAGTTCTATTGCAAAAGATTTAAGTGATGATTCCACAAGAGAAATGGAAATTGTATCTGTTACACAATGATATACTGTATTAAAAAATGACACTGTAACAGTTAAAATTACATCTCCTAATTCAGACTTTCCTTCCAACTCTCCCTTAAGAACATGTACAACACAAGCATCAGACTCACCCTCTGCCATCTGCTGTTGAGTTCCATCTTCCACTACATGAATACACATTTCTCCACTACCACGGAGTAAGTACCATTCTGAGCTGGTCTGTGCTTAAAAAAGTAGATTAAGTGGACTATGACTTCATAGACCACGATGAAGTCATCCACAAATAGTTGTTTGCTTCCATCCCTAAAAAAGGTGAGATTGGGACTACCCTGCTTAAGTCATTCACAGGGCAGCACCACACTTCTGGGTGTGCTCTCTTTCAAGCAACAGGMAGGGACTTGGCTGGGCATAGAAATCTGGACACTTTCCACACTGATAGGTCCAGTCATACCCCAGTGTCTGGTGTACAGCCTTTYCACTCAATACATGCAACAACACAGCAAAAAAAGTTGCACATCAGTGACTTAGATTTTGTTGGGAAAAAACACATCCCATCTTACACAAAAGTGTAATGCAGTCTACTTAAAGGYACTTACTTTTGTTCTCTCTTGCTCAGATGTCTCCAGATTTAACAAGTCATTTCAGTTGTATAAAATATAGACGTCTACTTCGGTGTCAGATGACAGGAAAACAGTGTGCATTCCTTCAACTTCCCAGCATTTGACTTTTGTGCTATAGCTGGCCCCTAACAGGAATGGAACAGGTAGGAAGAGACATTASTACTGCCAGAAAATTTCAACTGACATTACTTTTAAAAACTTCAGAAAGGAAGCAAAATCACAGAACAGTTGCTATTGAAAACATTCAGGAGAAAACAAATAGTTTATATTTTACATCTTAACATTTTACCTTATGTCAGGAGGTTTGGCATCAAGTAGGTAGAATCGAGAACTTTCTCTTCTAAAATTYTAAGATCTGGTTTTAAAATGTTTCGCAGTTAGTTTCTTTTCCCAAACACACTCAGGAATAACTTTCATATGAAAGCTGCTATGTAACTTCACCAAATCAGAAGGAATAGACCACGAAACAAAAAAATTTATGCTTGAACCCGATTCAAATTCTTAGAGAAACTAGCAAGTTGTGTCCCTTAAAACAACACGATATTTACAGATTTACAATTATATCTCATTAAATCAGTTGTGCACTCTAAATTAACTACTGGTAATTAATTCAATAACTCTACATACAGGATTAGAACAGCACTAAAGTTTGATCAACATGATGATATAGGCCCACCTCTTTGGCAAGTGTTTTCTGTAAGTTTCTTTCTGACCAAGCATAGAATGATAAACAGTGCAAAAAAGGAAAATTCTACATTTTATTGGAAACAGCTCTATAGCTCATCTCCTGGGACACTTGCCACACAATGAAGTCACCTACCCTGACAGAAGTTCCATGTGTTAAGCCTTTGTTAATAACTGTACAGCTTAACTTTTTTTTAACCATCTAAACCACAAATTAACTTTAAAAAGAAAACCGTAGCAGGAAAGAGGCTCTGGTTTTGCATGACCCTATTCCTATACCATGAGACACCTGATCCTTCAAATCTGGCTAATGATAAACAAATGTATGACTACTGGCAAGCAATGGACTYAACTCCTGCCCCAGAAAAGGACCTGTGCCATAGAGCCAAAGTACTTTTTAAACATCCAGTTTTTATTAATGTCTATTGTGGTAAGCCAAACTACAGACCCACTAGAAAATACTTTAAATTCTCACAATTAACACTGAGTTTGGCTATGCTGCTTTTTACAGCAGTAAGAAAAATGGGGATTTCTGTGGAAAAAAAGCTAATACCCTTCTAACCCTCTTAAAACACGTACATCTGAAAAAACCGACACCAACAAACCAAAGCCCACCAGCCACATCAAGTAGAAAACATGCCTTTTGACTTCCACAACACAAAAACCAGSAAGCAGAAAGTCTGTCATCTTCAAGAAACATTTCTTGCTTTAAAGAAACTAAAAAGTTTGCCCTGAAATGGAAGGTTTCAGCTTTTCAGCCRTGAACACTGAAAGAAGTCACAYGCCTCAGAACAAAATTTAAGCCAGYCAGAAATGAACACTACAGCAGCYTATAGGTCTGAAAGCGAATCAAGAGCACTCGGGATACTTTCACATCACAGGAGAGAACAAGACAAGTAAAAAATTACACTTCAGAGGTGTCTTTGCTGAGGCACGACTCTTCAGCACCGTCTCGCTCGCWGATGGATGCTGCACATCGGGGCGTGAGTCAGGAGAAGCCGGAGCCGAGCCACAAACAGCCCGGGAAATCGGCCGGACAGGGCCGGGCCCCAGGGGCACTGCCCAGACCCACCGACACTCCCGGGCCCCGCACCGACAATGCCTGATCCYCGCACTGACACTCAACGGACCTCAACGACACACAGCGGCCCCGCACGCACACTGCCGGGCCCCGCACCGGCTCTCCCGACACTGGCCGGCCCCGCACGGTCACTCACCGTCCCTCACCGTCCCTCACCGTCCCTCACCGTCACCGTCCCTCACAGCGATGCCGCCGCCGAACCGCGGGCCCGAACGCAGCGCTCACGTGACGGGCCCGCACCGCCCCACGCCGCGGGGGCTGCCGGGAGCTGCGGGATGGGCGGGGCTGCGGGGAATGGGCGGGGCTACGGGCAGGGGGCGGGGCCAAAAGGCGGGACCAAGCGCAGGGGGCGGGGCTGCCCCAGGGGCGGGGCGGGAGCGGCGCCCTCAGGCCGTGAGGGCGGGCGGGGGTATGTGAGGGCGACCGGCGGCTCCCTGAGCTTGGCCGGGGGTTCCGTGAGGGCGGGCGGGGACTCCGTGAGGCCGGGGGCTCTGTGAGGGTTGGCTGGCGCTCTGGGAGGGCTGGCTGGCGCTCCGTGAGGGTGGCCGGGGGCTGTGAGGGCGGCCGGGGTCTCTTTGAGGGCACCTGAGGCGCTCGGGGCTGTGGCCGCCGCCGTCCGCGCCCCGCGGAGTGTTCCCGAAGGAAACGCCCGAGGCAAAGAGAGGGATGTGCGGCCAGTGTGAGGCGGATCAAGCTGATCGAGTGATCAGACACCCCACTGGATGCCCACTGGACATCGGTGAACACTATAATAAAAGGAGCGAACTATASGAATAAACACTATGCTAAAAGTAAMAGAATTGGTGMTGCAARTAGCAGGRGKATCATTCAAGCAAARTTAAAAGGAAATAAAAATTGTCCATAAAATGGCCCATTGGCCCTGTACAGGGTGCAGCTGTGCGTGTCTGGAGGGGATCGGGGAACTCACTGCGGTTTGATGCTGTGCCCTCAGGGAAAGGGGATTTGTGATATTGTCAAGCCTTTTTGGTACCATAAAACATATTTTTGAGTTGCAAAATGACAGTGTCCAGCTTCTCCAGTGATGTGGCTGACACTAACTCGATCCCCGGTCAGTGGAAGGACAATTCGTCCCTGCTCACAGGACTGGATACCACAGAAGAGCTGATCAAAGGGAAATATAAAGGAAATAATATAATACAAAAACTAAATTGGGTTCCTTTGTGAGCAGTTAGGGGCTCCATACTCAGTTTAAGCAGATCTCACCCAGCAGTTCTCCCCTCACACTTGCATAGGGCCAGTCCTGGCTCTTTTGGGAGGAATATTGTCTTATGAGCATCATACCAACAACAGTATCAAACACACCATATCACCTCTTCTTTACCATATTTTCTTGAAAAACTCTTTCTCCTGTGTAATTTTGGCAGTTATTTGTTCTCYATGAGCAAATAGTTACACCATGTGAAGAGCTGACTCTGAGCTAAAGGCTCTTTGAGGTGAATCATGCATTTGTACCAGGCAATAAGTGCTTTCAGAAGAAGCCACAAGACAATACATTTAACAATAATTTTATGCATTACTTTTAGGTGTCATCTTTGCTATCCACAATTAACATCTAAATTTCCAAAAACTTTTGAAAATCAAAACCAGAAAAACACAAGGGAACTGAGCTGGTGCCTCTTATGACAGAAGAAGATGTTTCTGGAGTGAAAACTATTTTTCTACAATAAACATGGAACTGTGCGTTTTACATTAATAAGCAGCAGTGAGCAAAAGGAGATGAAATCTTCACCTCCCTCAAACAAGCAGTCTTGTCTGTTGTCCACCGGGATGATACACCTTTGCCTCTGACATCACCCTCTCAGCAAAGATTAGCTAAAAAGTCCACTGATGCAGTTTTCAAGTCTTGCTTTGATATATTCTAGTGTGGTATTTCCAATCATAAATCATGTCTTGTTTCACATATATATATATATTTACATGTACAGGTCTACATATATATGCAAGTATACACATAGAGGATCCTTCATATTTGATCATGCTTTCAAAGTTTCATTCAAATCACATTTTAAACGTTTTTCTCTGCCATCATGAGAACTAGAAGGATTTTTTTCCTTACTCATTTCTGACACTTCATGACTCAGATCACTAAAAGTGCTCTCCACAAATGTTCTCATAAATTTATTCCCATCAATTTTGTCCTAGATTTTTTCCAAGCTGGCTTATGCCCTTTGCATTTCTTTCAAAAGACAAAATCTCAAACAGCCTCTTGCTCATATGACCTTTAATGATCACAACTATTATTCCACCTGAATCTGTCAAGTGAAATACTCGCCATCCTTGTTCAGTGACTGACCTGTCCCTTTTTTTTCTCCTACATTTCTAACACACCTACTGGCACATTTTTGAGGGATTGTTTCTTAAATGCCTTTAGGCCTCCAGTCAGTATTAACCAGGCCTTCCTCCTCTCTAGTCACTCCATGCTTTATTCCCAGGTATTGTGTACTATGACCACAGCTCAAATGACCTTTTCCTCTCAGTTTTTCCCCAGCTATGACTCTTCACAGTAGATTGACATGGTTTCCTAAAAATCTCCTAGCTTCTATCTCTAGTACTTTCTTATGACTGTTCTGTGGGACTTCATCTTCTACTGCACAAAGTCACAAACACCCTGTGAGCCCTTCGCCTGTATGATCTGGTGCTCAAAGTGATGTGAACAGGAAGAAATGTACTCTGAGTCCCCTGACTGATGATTCACCCGATAGCTCCTTGGATCTGCAAGAGCATAAATTATTAACCTTTTGTTAATTTTGTGGGACGTGAGAGGGCTTTGAGGATGTTTAGGCTCTCTATTTCTGAGCCTGGTCCTTGTTCTGTTGTATTGCAGGATATAGTGCCTGTGTTGTAATCAGCCCAGACGGCACACAAATACTCCAGTCTCCAATCCCTGGACCATCTGGATAAAAACTGGTTAATTGACAACGCTAATGTCATTTTCAGCTCAGTACAGTTAAAATAGTGTCAAGCCTTCTCCCACAAGTACTCTSTACTTTATCTATTACGCTATTATCTGCCTGTATGTAATCATCTTTGACTCAGACCTTTCCCTAGCCCTTTATGGTCAGACTATGTCTAAATCTGTCCATATAGCTAAAGCTCCCATCTTCTCAAATCTCAATTACTGCAACATCCTTTCCCTTGGCCTTGAAAAATATAACCTTGTCTTACTCATTGAGAACACTGCTACAGTAACCATTTTTCTTGGTCTGTCATTCTCACCGTGTTATTCCACTCYTTTCATCCCAGTGCTGGCTCAGCCTACTCTATCATGTACATCCTTACTTACCTGTCTTTACTTTGGAAGGCCTTGGCAGCCTGTCTACTTGCCATTTCAATTCCCTGCTGACATCTAACTACAGCTCCAATCAGCTCCCGATGTCAGTTTTCACAGCCCACTTGTGTAATACATTTAAACAGGTTCTTTTGTGCATTCTTTTGGCTGCCTTTTATTTCCAAAGATCCTATAAACAGCCCAAAAATTACTGGTTATTTTTCTTCAAACCTCTTCTTAAATCTTTTCCTTCCTCTAATGTCTACAATAAGGGGGCACAGTTTATTATGCTGCCTCTCCTGCCCCTGTTCCTCAGTTTGCTCATTTCATTCTTTACAAAGAATGTGTTGACCCTGATAAACATCAGACTCTTGTAGCACTATGCTAATGCAAATAATAAATACACATGTAGACCTGAGATGCCAGGGGGAACCAAGGCATGAGATTGATTATATTAAAGTGCTACTTCGGAGCATAACAACACCTGATAATAATACTAACTTGTTTTCCTCCTATTCTGGAGACAAAACTAAGTGGAGGTGGGGAATTGCATCTTTAAATCAAGCCTATAGGTCAAGTTAAAGATGATTTATGCCCATTTACCATAAAATAATTTTCTCTTGCTGTTTTCAGTTGCTGTTGTGACAGATATAAAGGAAAGGACAATGCAATGTTAAACATCAGACATCCATAGGTAAGTCTRTATGTTCACATGTGTGCATTTTTTTGCTTTTATGAGTTAGATATTRGAAAAGATATGGGATATCAGTGATTATTTTGCTTTTCTAGCACGGTACCACTTACACCCTTTGTTTCCTGTCATTGTCCTTTGTTTGCCAACCTGATGTTTATTTTTGTCTCTGCTAAATAAAGACGGCCAGATTTAATTCTTTTAAGCTGTACTTTAAGACCTCTTTAACCTATTTCTGTCTAGCTTTTCCCTCAATTAGCCTAATCGTTTCTTTATCAAGTAACATGTCACCAAATAAAACACATATACTACCCTAAAAAAAATCTGCCCCTTGCTGCTTGACTCACAATAGCAATAAGGTGAGTTATATAAGAGGCTTCTTATATTTCTGGATACTGCGACTCCCAAGGGCCGGAAATAGCAATTGTATTTTGGGAAGCATTTTCAGAAACACTGACTGAATACTTGTTATTGTGATACCAGGCAGATGATAGCTCGCTTCCAGATACCTGGGTTTGCATACACAGCACTGCTGTCACCAAAACCTGGCACWTGGCAGCGGATGCAAATATATATATATACCTGTATATGTGTATGTACATAAATATACACATCTGCTGTCACCATTAGACACATACTGATTCCTTGTCTTCAAAGACAGAGAAAATTAATAYCAGGTATTTGCTGATCCTATATTTAGGGAGGGAACAAAAAAAAGCCCATTATTTTCTCTATGCAAATATTAAGAGGCAGTTAGTATGTTTTATTTGAGAAATAGCTGCATTTCACAGAAAGGCAAACTCATTCTCACATGTATCATACCTAATTTGCATAGTACATAAAGGTTTTAAGAGAACTGCAGTATTTGGATTAGAAGAACYAAACAAATGGAAGTTAGTAATATCCACTGAATTACCCAAACYGTTAGTGGAATTAATTTTAGTAGAACAATGCCACAAATTAAAAGAAATAGAAGAAAATCSTCTTAAAGTAAATAGCACACAAAAGCATTTTTTGTGTACACATCCAGTACACTTAAATGCAAAGTGCAAWAGAAAATTATCTGTTAAATGAATAAATATAGCTTGGAAAAGAGAAGGACCCTTTAGACTAATACCTGTTAAGTGTTTTCCATTTGCTCAATGCTTCAAGGTCTGTGAAGGGCTGAGGTTTCATTTAAATCCTGAAAGAACTCCAGTGACACAACTCAGGCAGCTGAGACTGCAAGAGTGAAGTAGTTAAAATACCTGGTAAAAGCAAAAGCATGTTAGCATCAAACAGTYTTATCAGCGAGAAGAAAACTGTGCAGGACGGACCCCCAAACACCCCTCCTCCTATGGTCAAAGTCCACACATATGAAGCTTTAACTGCAGTAGTGTCTGAATCACTTAAAATTCAGCATGCAAGAATTATTTTAAGCATTATTTGAAGAATGCGAATGAACACGACAGAGATGGGCTGTCACAGCAGAGTTAATACATGCTCCATTCAGAAATACCCTTTGTTTTATAGTTCAAGAGTCACAGCAGTTGATAGGACAGGACAGGAAGCCAGCATTTCTTACTCACAGTGGAATATCTGTGAATTTTGAAAACACAGCACAGCCCCTTTCAGCTGTCATCCCACAACAAAGAGGAGGTAGCTTCAAAATTCGGACAAGCTCCAGACAGCAGACTGCAGTTGCTGAATGGCAAAGAGTCCCAAGGTCAGAGGACCAGCTTGGAAGCCTGCAGAATGATCAGCATTTTGAAAGCCTTAGCTCTTTAGAATAGTGCATCTATTTAGATCAGAACATACTTTTGCTTGATTTCCATGGTAGTATTTGCTGTCATAGTGTCAACAGCAGTGACTGCTTATGCAAGATAGGCAACCAGTGAGTTGGCAGGATGTTCCAGGCACCACTCCTCACCAGAGCTTTACTGATTTCTGTTTCTCTAAAGCCTGGTAGATCAAATAATTTTGAAGAAATTCTGCACTATCAGGTGTGGGTAATGACATTGGATTCAAGCCTCTGTCAGCAGAGGCTGCCAGTGCATAGCTCAAGGAGCTGAGAGGAACTTTGGGTTCTCCAAAATTCATGCTTTATTGATTCCGGTTTAATACACATTTCCCTTGACCATGTTTTGTAGGGAAAATGGATCCAATCTTGTTATTCTGAGATTTTATTCTTTATAAATAAAATAATGAACACATCAACATAGTTCGCCTAAATATGTCATGATGAGAAGATAAACTGGGTTTCAGATGCAATCTTCTTTTCCATTTTTGGAGAAAATTGCCACTTATGAGCAGGATTAAAACCAAGTGGCATTCATGGTGCATACAGCAATCAATGAGAATCTTTCTCTTACCTCCCGTGGGACCAGAGATCATTCCCATGGGACTGAAAGAGCCATGCTGCTGTGGATCTTTACATCTTTACATTTTGATGAATAGCAGAAAATGTTATTATGGAGCAGAATTTCTTTAGTTGGTCTAATGAGTGAAACAAACCATCTCTCAGCACTGCAAAATCACTGAGACAAACTGGGGTGTCAGCAGCTCTGAATATCACATCAGGTGTTGATATAGGTTCTTCAGACAATTAGCAAAGCTTCAAGCARCCACCTGAAAGAAATAATGGCTTTTATTGGAGCTAATGCAGTCATTTCTTCCAWGAGGCTTCTTGTGAATAATTTTTGCTGGAAAAATTGTACATGATTTCTTTTCATTTATATTTTAATGCAATTTATTATACAACAGCGACCCTCATTCAGGGTTCAGAAGATCAGAGTACTTACAGTAATCTTCGCAGCACTTTTTATCTCCAGCTACAGCTTACATTCACAGCGTGAAAAGAATAAGAAGTTAATGTACCAAATCAGAAGGTCTCTGTGTGGCAGTGTTAATCTCAGTGTTGAGCTATTATTTATTAGTAATATTGAGGCAGCATCTAGATACCAGGGCCTCATTGTTTGGGCACTGCATAAAATACAGAAAGAATGTATTTGCTGTCTAGAATAGCTCAAAGTTTAACTTCGAGGATGATTTGAGGATGTGGGCAAGGGCTACTAAAGCTATAAATACTGCCACAGCCAGAGGCAAAACTTCTCATGCTTATTGWGGATGCTGACAACAGGAATAAAAGTACCAATTGACAGACAATTAAAGTGGAAACATTATTCTAGGATCAGACYTAAAGGTGCAAGAAGATGAAGAGAGTCTCCCTGTCTGATTTCATGCCAGGCCAAGCATAGTTGCAGATGGTGTCTCACTRCATCTTGGGTACATTAACCATCCATTAGAAGCTCAAGAAGTGTCAGGTTTGAGTTTCTAAACCAGCCAGTCAGAGAGATGTCTGCAAGATGAAGCAGAGTGTAGAATGGTGAAGTAGTTTCATATCCCTGTGAATTGGAGTGCTGGAAAAGCATGTGCTTGTGTTGATAGATCTACACATGGCTTACATTGTTAGCTTTTGGCATAGCAGCTGGAACTGGGGACATCTTTTCTGGCTTACATGCTAGTAATCATTCCAGGATGCAATGACCTATTTTGTTACCTCTAGTAAATAATGTTTGGCTCTTCTCTATTGAATGCTGTGTCCATATCACAGCTCGCTTCCAGCCAGGTCCCTCTGACAATGAGTCTGATGCAATCAGTTCTTGTATGTCTAAGCACACTCCCCCTCATCATAGAGACTTAATAGATGACTTTGCATTGTTGGTTAATTGTACCAAATTCAAAATACACTAGATCTACTATTAGACAGTTACTCCTCTAACTTTCTGTGGATGAGGGACTCTGAATTTTATGGGTAGGTAAGCTGAGGCACAGGCAGTAGCAGYCCCTTATTCACAGTGATGAGCTCACCACTGAGCTAGAAAGCCTCCCTAAAGGAAGGAAAGGGCTCTGCAGAGCAGCAAAKGAGTATTCCACAGCAATCAGCTGTGCAAACCCATGTCCCACACTCCCACCTCTGTACTGCACAGAGGCTAAAACCAGGCTGCTTCCYATCCAAATGCGTGTCCATCCTCCCTGCTGCAAACAGGAACCTCATGGCTTCTCTGGAGGAGGATCAAAACTCAAATTTGCCCCTTTTCTCCTGCTGTCTCTCCACAGGTTTTCTTTGCCCTGCTATCTGTCCAGGTACATGCTGCATTAGTTGTGTACCACAGGTCATAGACCAAAAACCTAAGCCAGGTAAATATCAGGGGGTTTGAAGCAGGAGTAGGACTCCAACTTCTCTTCAAGATGCACAGATGGCACGTTTGAAGAGTTTTCTAGCAGAAGATTGACCAAGAAGAGTGACCTGCTCATATTTTCTGTGKGAGCCCAAGCCCTCTGGCAGGCCCAGGTGTGCCATGTCCCAGAGGTTGGAACAAGGTGTTGAATAAAGCAAAGAAATTTCTCTGTCGTGGAATCCATGGCTCATCCTCCACTGCCTACCTGCTGGTTGCATGCTATCCCTGCTGGAATGAGCCCACTGGCTCTTGAGGTTGGAAAATAAAGGCACCAAGGGGCCTGACTCACAGTCCYTTATTGCCCACAACAAGATAYACAGAAACACCCAGCTTATGTTCCTGGATCTGCACAGCTACTGGAGGTAATACACAACCCACTGCCCACGAGACATGGCTGCTGGTCCTGCTTAAGTACACTTGAAAAATCCTACTGGTGTCTGCCTGCCTCATTMGGCACCTAAATATCTTTGGGATTCGAGTCCGGAGCCTTTTGTGCCTCACGGTCCCCCACTGCTAATGGACATCATCAACTATCCTGAAGGAGCACAGGAAAACATATATATTTATTAGGGATTTTAAGGCTCAAACAGGGGGTTAATGGGAATCACTTAGGCAAATAATGCAGCCAGCTAATAGGTGAGAGAGAATAATAATTTATGGGCTGAGAAGAGGAAAGGAACAGGGGGCTGCCAGGTAATTCTCTTTCTCTGGCTGCCATACAAAGCCAGCAGGGTTGACAAGGAGCAGTCTGTAAACTTGAAACAAAGCATGTTTCTGCAGCTGGATAGAGTCAAGCACAGCTCTATATTAGCAAAGGAAAAAAGAGATTTCACAGCTTTATAGCTTTGGGCTGGTTTCCCCTCAGGAAGTGAAAATAGGCCGGTCTCACCACCCCTGCCACTGCCCTGGGTCTTGTCTGTCCCAGCCATCCTTCAAACACAGCACAGCTCCAGGATGGGGAACCCAGCAGGGTCAGCAGGCATGTCTTTTCACTCCTTGAAAAGGGATTAAAGCAACATCAGAACAATTAAAATGTTCTTTTTTAATACAAATCCAACTTTAAGCYTAAAATGACATTTCTTTTTTCTTCTCCAGYCAAGCTGTTTAAAGACAATAAATTGCAGCATCAAAAACCTTGATAAGGACAAAAACTTTGTGATGCACAAACCTCAGGAGCTTCTCAGTGGTTTTTGGCTTTGACACACGTTGAGACTGGCAGCAGGGTTCAKCCACACAGCAAAGAGCCCTTTGGGCCATGGGGACAAATCACTGCTGTAGCYGTGGGTTGTTTTAATCGGCATGTAGCCATGATGTAACCCAGACTGCTGTCATGCCAACCCTGAGAAAATGAAAAAAATCCAACCTTAGCTCCAAATAGCAAAGAATTCAGGCTCCATGGCCACACCTTATCATGGTAGTGAGCATTTCACTTCACAGGGGAACACAGCACAACACCATCACACACAGCCCAGCACCCACAGCCCAGCACCCACAGCCCAACACACACAGCCCGACACCAACACACAGAGCCTGACACAGCACAAACCCCTGTCAGGCAAACGGCTGCCTTGGGCAGAGCAAGGATGAAAGCAAAGCCCCAGACCTGCGGTGTAATGGGAAATGGATCAAGATGTGCATAAAACTACAGTGTATTTGTTCTGGGCAGTGCTACATTGAGTGGGGAGGGAACTATCATGGCTGTGATTAACTACAGCTCCAGTGGTTTCAGCCTGACTRCTCTAATAAGGTGCCTGTCCCTGGTTTCATGCAGGATTTTTCACAGAAGGCCTCTTGACCAGCCAGAGTCTCAAGTTCTCAGTAACTCCTGCAGCTGCGGATCAGAGCTTCTGTTTTAGCTTGCTCAGGAGAGACCCTTATTGGTATTTAAAACACCTCACTCTTTTACAGATTCCTTTTTGTTAAAAAAAAAAAAAAATTGGTATACATATGTATAGTAGGGAGTAGAAGTGAAACAGGCATTGATTTGGCATTAAGCACCAAAACCTGAGCTCAGCCTGAATAACTGTCTGGGCAGCTGTGCCAGGGCCAAGGTTCCCCCCAGGAGCGTGTGCCACCWGCCCATCAGTGCAGATGACAGCAGGAGAGAGGCAGAGCTGGTGCAGCGGCCGCTCACCCTTGTGCTTCCCTGTCCTGGCTGCCCTGCAGTGCCAGCACAGAGTGAGTCCTCYCTTGGGGCCACCCCTGCACGCCTGTGGTGCCTCTCCTGCCGTGCAGGACATCCAAGCAGGACCACAAGACAAGTGCCAGCTTCTTGCCAGGTGCTTGCTCTGCTCCCAGAGAGGTGTAAATCAGGGGTTACCCTGCSGCAGGCAGTGGAATAGCTCCTGATTTACAACATCCTACACAAGAGGAGAGCTTGACCTTACACTTCAACATCAGTGCAGCTTCCTTTGTTGAAAGCTTCTTAAGACAGACATGTAATCAATCCTGGAGAGCCACTGAGCAGCAGGGCTCAGGTTCTGCATAAGTCAGGGCTATGCTTCCTGGGGAAATTGTCTGATCCAGGCTCCCATGACATCTATTCCTAGGTGCCCCCTGCATACTGTCTGATAGGGATGAGTGAGTTTTTCTGTTTTTCCTTTGTTATAAATGGCTGCTTTAGATTAATACAATCCACAAAGAGAATTTTTTCTGTAATAAGTCTGGCTTACCTATGCTACTAACCTTTCAGTGAGACAGGCTTTCAGTGAGCTCAGGTCTTTGGAAATTCTGGCCTTTATAGGCATTTAATGTTATTTTAGAATCCAGGAGGAAAAGCTTACTGCCTTGCTTCTGTTTTCTCATGGCCGCAATTATGAGGGCAGTCTGATGACGTAACTTGTATGGAAAATAAATGAAGGCTTTCAACAGTGAGTACTGTCAGACACTTCGTTCCTTGTAACTATTTTAGAAATCCAAATTCAGTTTGCATTGCCACAGCACCACATGCTGCTCTTTTTTATGTTTGTATAAATCCCATGCTATACTACTGCCTTCAGGAGATCTTTTGTGTGTTCACATGGTGGGGTGGCAGAATTTGGCTCATGGCGTAAGTCCATGTACACCTTGTGGGATGATCTGCTGGTCCAGTAAACAGAGCAGGAGAACCATGTTTAGTCCTACAACTCACTAGCTCTCACTAGCTATAACTATTTGCCTTAATGACACAGACCATGAGAGYGAAGGCAGGATGAGACTTTGGGCATTTTCGCACTTCAAACAGACAGAAGAAAAGGAAAGGCAAAATACAAACAAAGACAGGATTTTTTTTTCAGAAAAAAGAGACAATTAATTGTCRTTATTAACTATTACAGCCTGACACCAACCAGGAGTGCAGTGCTGGTAYTCCAGCTGCTGGAATGTTCCCCTGCAGTCATCAGGCCTTTGCCCTGCCYTTCCCTCTGCCTGTGCTCCAGCTCAAGCTGGTGGCAGACAGGGACAGGCAGCAGCCTTGTGCTCAGGCTGCAACCCAAGCAGGGCACTGGCCACTGTGGTTGAGTGCCAACTCCCCAGAAGACGTGTTTACTAATCAGCAGTTACAAATACAACTGGAGACAGCAAGGCAATAATAATAATTATACTTAGTCCARTTCTTCTTACAAGCTTGATATAATCCTGACTTCTCACAACTCTGTGACAAGGAAGGATCAGAATTTCCTCTTGAGGCATGAGGAATGGGATATGGAGGGGTCAAAAGCTCTACCGGCCTAAAGTTAGACAAGAGTGTGAAAACAAATCTATGTATTACAGGGGTAGTAGATAAACTGTTTTCCAAAAATTCTGTTGGAGACMGTTTGCTTTTGAAGACATCCTCCCCACAGCATTTGTAACCCAAATAATACAGAACTGAAAAGCTGAAGTATGTACTGGCATAAACAAAATGAAGGATGAAAACAGGGCATTTTTGATATTTTTATTAATATCCCAAGAGGAGCATGTGGGCAGTAGCCTTCTCTGCCATCAACTGGCCTTGAGGGCTTCAGTGCCTCTGGATCCCGACCCGTGTCACACCCACCACTCCCTGAAGCTCCCTGCGCCCTGGCAGGACACAGCTCACGACAGAAAAGCTGCTGAAACGGTGCCAGTTTTCACAGCCAAACAAACTCACCTTTATCCTCACCACAGACGCACTCATGGGCATTTCTCCCMCTCTCTGCTGTCTGGAGGCGAGTCGGCGTTTCTTCCTCATTCAGACTCTTGCTGAATTCTACAGCCTGTTTTGGGCAATTGTTTGGGTTTCTTTGCTGGAAAAACTGGCTTCTTTCTTCCTCGCCCTGGTTTCATAMAAGTACATGTCAAACTCGAGATGATGCTGGTTAGGGGTCATTTCCGTCAGAGCCTCTGGCTCAGTGAGGATCTGCCTCTGCCATCTGGAAACCTGATGGATCTCTGACAAGCCTGGGTGKTTGTACCCAGTCTCCTGCCCATCTGAGCACCAGCAGCTGCTTTAAACCCTGACCATCCCCTCTCATTTTTGACTTAGGGAGCTGTTTTCTGGCATTCAGTCTGGAGAAAAGGCYCCTAGAAGGGCCCATTACAGGACAGGAAAGACCTTGCCAAATGCCTCCCTCCAGCAGGGAATCCCCCCAGGAGATTCCCTCAGGYTTTCGGTGCCCACAATGTGCCTGGGACAAAGGGCAGCACCAACACATCTTCTCCACCAGGAAGCTGAGGGGGTGTCTGGTTCAATTAGAGGCAATTTTAGCTCCAGATTCTATTCATGCATTTATTTAACATTGCTAAAATYTTCCTGTTCTTTCCTACCCCTCCTCTCAGTCTGGCCTGCCCCAGGACAGGCACCAGCTCTCCCATAAGACAATTTCTGTGTTGGAGGAGTGACATTCTGTATCCACCACTGCCCTCGCAGGCGTCACAGAATGAGCAAGGTCCCCTCCTCAGTGCCTCACACTTGGCATTTACACACAAGAACTGTCACTTAAATAAACATGGTGCTATACAAAAAAAACCACCAAAAAAACCCAACAGAGATTAATTTCACATTCACCTATAATTACACTGGAAAAGGACAGCGGGCCTAAGCAATCTCACCTTAAAATAAAATTAAAGCCTGCCTAAACTCTCTGTCCAGCCTACTGCTTCTACCAACAGTAAACATGCATTTGTACATGTTATTAGATTGACGTTGTAGCATCCTGCACAAATCAAATTAATTCAAGTATTGCAGGTATGAAACATCGTAGCTGAAAAATGAGCACATAAAGGATATGCAATTTTCCCCTGGCAGTTTATTATGGTATGAAGAAAAAAACATTCTGTGCTTGAAGCTGACGTTATATTACAAATGTATTGCGAAGTATGACGTGACTATTAAAATATGATTACACAAAGTATGAACATTTTAAGAAGTTTACAGTACAGTGAATCTTTTATAAACAGACTCTTAAATATACAGAGGACAATAGTAGCTGACAGAAAAACATCAAAAATTAACTATTAATGTTTATAGACTTTTCCCCTGAAAAAAGTCTCACATTAAAACAGAAAATATGAAAAGCCTTAAAACCAGGAACAAATCACCTGTACACTACAAATATACATGGCCGAGGTGCACAAACCAGAGCTACCTTTTTGCTGAAGGGTTCAGTGGCCAGAGCCTGCGCAGTGCCTGCCCAGCACCTGCTGTCCAGTGTGGCCACCATGGGCCACGCCACGCTGAGCCTGTGACCCCGYGGCACTCAGGCATCAGCAGCTGGAAGGTCACAAGCACAAGCTCCCTGCAAGAGAGCACCGGCGCATTGTCAGAGTCACAACAACCCACTGGAGTGTATCAGGCTGAGAACACGCCTGGGATCTGGCAAAAGGACCTCTGCAAGCAGATCCCTSAATGCCCTGGGGGCCTGCATGGGACCTACATACCAGGTTCAGTCTGCAAGACTGAGTGTCAAGGGAATCAGCAGCTGCTTTTAGGGATTTTTTTTTAATGCAACTTTTCAATCTTTCTCTTGATATGGGAGAACAGATGCCACATTTGCTTTCTGCTTAGTCTGGTTGCAATGACACCCCTAGATCATGTGTTAAGTTATGTCAAAAACATAAGTATTTTATGCTGTAATACACAGTATTACTGAAACTAACAATATTATTTGCATATTTATAACAAGGTATAATGAAATCCCTATAATAAAACCAAAAGTTATGCTATAGATTTATTTACAAAGAGTCCAGCAAAGAAGTATAAATACTTCTACATTTAAGGTTTAGGAAAACATAATTTACAAAATATTCAAATATATACAGTCATCTGAAAAACTGCCAATATTAAACTTTGATGCAGGCRAAGAATTGGCTGAGTCTATTCCCTCTGTATCGAACGAGGCAGCGGCTTTCACGGGTTGTCTGTTCTGTTCAAAGCCATACGTGTGTTATTTACAACGAGGCTGCTTCTCTCCGAGCTAAACGTGTCCAGAGCTTTGAGCGTGCTGTCCCAAAATGTCATCTATCATTGTCAGATTGTTCAACCACTCTTCGTCGTTGCTGCTGCTGTTCTTCATGAGGGAGTCGAGGAAGTCGGTGTCGCTGCAGTTGGCGGGCATGATGGAATTGCTGTGCTGGGACACAAAGTCATACTGGGGCAGCTCGGCGGCGGTGCTCATCCTGCTGAAGGCGTCGGGCTGGCCRGTGGAAGGGTAGCTGGGCGGGCCGAGGCCCGGGGCAGGATTGAGGTGGTTAAAACTGGACACTCCTTGGGGCACCGATTTCATAACATTCATAGCTGGCAACGGTCCCCTGGTTAAATTGTGTCTCAAGTTCTGATTACTCATTGAGCTCAAGCCCTGGCCAGACTGTGCCATGCTCAGTTTCTGCATCTGCCTGACCTGGACGCCGGGAGCGATCTGATTCGGCGGCACCACAGCCTGCTGGGAGAATGTCTGACCCGGTGTGCTCGGCCGCACGCTCTGTTTGGAGAAGACCGTGTTCCCGGAGAACTGCTGCATGCTGGTATCCATTTGGCTTTGATTTGGCATTCTTGGCACAGTAGTCGGCGTCCACATCTGGGCAGATGAGTTGGGGTAGACAYTGGGGATTCGTGGCATGCTCGGCTGCCTCAAGTGTTGCTGTGTTGCAGAGTGATTTGCTAAGGAGCCAGAACTGAAGCCTCCCATGGGCATTCCCGGCCGCACAGTGGAGTGGCTGTGCACCGTTTGGCACCCCGAGTTCATGCCCAGTGAGCTCTGGCTTGGCCGCAGCGGGATGTTGAAGTCAGAATTGGGAGGGAAAATCCCCTGCTGCTTGCCAGGGTTGTGTGGGATCATCACCATSGTCCCGCTGCTCTGGCTGGCGCTGGCTGGGGCCATGCCAGAGCCCAAGGTGCTCTGCAGCATGGCTGGGTTTGACGGCAGCATGCGGTGGTTGGGAGGAGGAGCTGGGATCACCTGGTTGCAGTCAGCAGGAATGGGCTGCTGTACAGCTGTGGGCAAAGAGACACGTGAGCKGGTGAGCACAAATGCACCCTGGAAACATGGCAGAACCTTTAAAAACTGCTGCTCTGTCTCTCTTTCATGTCACAGGGGCCTTTCTTTTGTGTTCTTCCTAACGGAGTCATAATGGAGCCATAACGAAATGGGGGAATCTCACAATATGCGATAAAATGCAAAATGCTTTTAATTCAGGGAAGAGAATCATTAAGYGTCTCTATTTAACCAGACACCAGGCCCTGGAACCTAAAGGATTTTCATAGCATTTTCTTCCTTACCTTGAAACTGGTTTATCTGTTGAGCTGCAAACAAACTCCTCTGTTCAGATGTTACTCCCAGCATGTTTTGCCTCTGCTTTTCCTGAAAAACAAGGGGAATAACAGTCAAGTTGCAGGCTCATGACAAGCAAAAGAGCAGCAGACACTTGAAGTGTAGCCACTGTCATCATTAACCTCTTCCCTACACACTCTACCCCCCTTCTCTGATGAAACTCGGCCCAGACAGTTCATTTCAGACAGAATCTTGATTGCTCACATTCCCCTTCTTGCAAAGGTGTCCTGATGCTAGCCCAGCACTGGGAAGTGCAACCTGCAGCACACACTGTGCAGGTAGTCAAAGGGGAGCTGGACACAGAGACTCGTGTGCTCACAGCTTATGAGTGAAGTGTGCTGCAGCTGGAGGCTCTGCCCATGTGCACCATCCCCTTGTGTGCTGSTTGCTGCTTCCAACCAGGATACGGGGGCCAGGGACCTGTGCAGGATGCAGCAGGTGCTCCCTAAGCAAAGCACTGCTGGGTCACTGCAGGTGACCTGATTTGAATTTCCCCCCATTTAGCCCCAGAACCCACCAYGGCACTCACATCCCTGCTGTGGGCAGCAGCTGTGACCTGGGGAGCTCTCTGGGGATGGTGGAAGCTGAGGGCTGGCTCCTCCTGTGTTAGAGTGGCTCAGAAAAAGCTGAAGCCAAGTGATGGCAGGGAGGCAGAGTTGGATTTGAAAGGGAGTTTGGTCAATGAGCAGAGCAGGACTTTGTTGAGGGTTTTAACGAGCTACTTCTTATCTCATTTCCCATCCACAGAAATGAGCCTCCTTGACCCAAATCCAGCAGCACRTTAAGAACGTCAGAGGCACATGGTCAGAGCTGACTAACCCAATTCATCTGTGGCATTTCTCCATCCCAGCTTCCTCACACAGCCTTACAAACCTCTGACAGGGGCTTTTGTTGCTAGAGAGACCAGTCAAGTCCTGGATAAACTGGAGTTTAACTAACATCTGCTCTGCTAAATCCCCAGGGAACCAGGGAGAAAGACAAGCATGGAGAACATCCCTCTGGGGCTGAGTCACTTTCCAAGCCTCTCTTCCCTCCCAGCTCTGTGGCTGACCAAAAATGATGTCAGGGATATGGAGGTGACCAAATCCTTCCCTTGCATATGAGGGGGCAGATCTGCACGCAGCTCTGGCAGAGCAGCACTCAGCCTTGGCCTCATCCTAGACTCACCACAGCCTTAGTCTGACTCAGCCTGGCAATTCCAGGGTCACTCCTTAGTGTTTGCTGACTGATGATTTCCTCATTCCWGTTAGTCCTGTCCTTCCCAGTGAGGTGGACAGCACAGCAACCCACAGAGGCATTCAGCATCGTACCTGCATCAGCTGCCGTTTGATTATTTGCTGCTTCAGTAACTGGTTCCTCATCGTGTACCCATTGACCGTGGCTGGTGCCGGCACGGAGCCACCGCTTGGGATGGAGCCCGGCTCCTGAAGTCTGGCAACAATTCCAGGATTTTGATCCTGCCAAGGAAGATGAAAAAAAGAAAATTAATCTCATCAGGGAGGTAACAACAGAAGCCCTTATCCTCTCTGCTGATGTCCTCTCTTTGGTCTTCAGCTGTCCCACGGCCAAAACACCTTTACGGACTCACATGGCCCTGTGTGTTAGTGAGGACAGTGAGAGGTGGGGGCCTGCTCTGATTTCTGAGGATAAGCACAAGAAGAAGTGAGAGAAACAGRAGGTTAATCCAAAATTCCTTGTGAGTAGCCCAAGGCCACGGGGACCAATTCACCACCACTGCTGCAGCCACAGRGCTGCCTGGCTGGCAGAAGGGAGGTGAGTAAAGCATCACATTTCTCACCACTTCTCCAACTGTTACACTGGGAGACAGACTGAAAGGAAAGTTGCATCAGGGTAGGATTTGGCATGTGAATGTAAAGTCTAGAGGAAAAGAGCAAACTAAAGGCAAAAGAGTAAAAAAGGTGCTACCAAACCAGGGACCCAGAGAGATAAGGAAGATGTGGGCTGGAATTGAAGTGGTTCTTGTGGGTTTCATGATCGSATGAACAAGAAGAGGTCATTGTGTAAGGAGAGAAGAACATGCAAAATGCAGGSCCAGGTCATGCCTGGGCACAAATCAGTAAYAAATGCAGTGGGCCCTGCTCCTGCCTGGCACAAACCAGCCTCGCTCTAAATCCTCAGTGAAAGATCCAAATTGACTTTGACAGCTGAGGCCTTGCCTCCAAAGAAAGAAYATGGTGTGGAGAAGGGAAAAAAAAWTYMMCMRRAMMWKGKKRARRMMMMRMCCMAAAWKGRAAAARRAWTTWAAAAAAATWATGAATTCTAAACATCTTAGGAGCTGGCAGGTATTCAGGGAAATACAAGAGAAAAATGAGGGAAGAAGTCAAGGCCTCGCTGAGGACAAGATCCTGTGAGTGCTGTACCCAGGAACAGCAGCACCAGCGTATTCCCCGTTCTCCATTTTCACATCCAGCTTCTACATTATTTATGATGTTTTGTTATTATTGGCAGGGAGAAGTATGTATATTATATCCAGCATCCTTAGCTGGGCCATGCTTCCTTTGTTTTCAGAATGGAAGCCCACATCCTTTGTTTGAGAATCAATGTTATCAGCAGATAAGCAAGAAGAAAATGGTTGTTGCCTTTTGACATCTGACAATTAGAAGCATGCTCAGATGGAGAAAACAGGATACGAGCCATGTTTCAGAGTGGCCAGAAGAAAGCCTTGGAAGGCATTTGTCATCAGGAAAGCTCTTCGAGCCTGGGGCACCTTTCCACAGAGGCTTCACCATGAGGAATCACCCAACTCCTTCCAAGGCATTCTTTGTAAGAGGGATTACCAAGAAGGTCACAGAAATTATTCATTTTTATGGTGCCTCCTTTTGTTGTAGCACTTTGGTCTATTATGCAAAAGCACAATTGATGAAATGTAAATGCCTGCTAGATAATTTACTAAAAGACACAAACCTGCAGCTCATCACTGCTCTCATTATCATTCCCATTCATGGGCAGTCTCATAAGACTAGATTTTATTACTGTGCTTTGCTTACAATGCTGCTGGACATCTCTCCTCCTCCCCCTTCCCTCCTACCCATTTTACTCCCTCTCTCCCACAGAAAAAGAGGAGGGGAGGAAAAAGTAAATATGATTTACTACAGATGTAAATATGAAAGTTCATGTAAAGCTGGCACTCTGCTTTCATGTCAGACAGGATTCTGCAGCCACAGTTAAGCTTTGAATAATGCAGAATGCCTCTGGGGGAATATTTGAAAGTGGAGGGATTCAGTTTGTGTACTCTGCACATGAAAGACGCTGAAATGTTCATACCACCAAAATCCCTGCCATCTATCCAATTTCCTCCMAACTTGTCTTGTGGCGTGCAGAGGKTCTGTGCTTACTGAAGCAAAGGAGTTTAGTGCAAGGACAATCATTCTGATGTCTTGCTCTGGGCTATTGCATTAACAAGTCATAACATTAAYGTCTCTTTTCCTAATCATGTCCACCTCATTCTAATTTCTCCTAAACATCATCAAGAAAATAATGTTGATTTTTCCATATTATTAATGGTAAAGAAGTGTAAATCACATTACTAATTGCAGCTCTTGTGCTGTGGCGGTACAACAGCTTAATTATATGGGATTTTCTGCAGGCACCCTATAGCAATAACGACAATCAGCAAAGTTCATTTGCAAATACGCAGAATGGGTTGCTGAGTTTTTCAGAGCAAAGTTGTATAACACTTAATTAGCCAGTAAAGAAACAATCTAGTGATATGCAGTTTGCTTTTGGGGAAATTAGGACAAAATAGCATAGATGAGAAGCCAAGGAATGAATTTGAAATCTTGACTTCTACAAGTTCACATTTAGGTTAAGACAAAAAAGGAAAAGGAAAAAGTTCTCTCTTTTCACCACTAGTGGGAACTACTGTATTCCTGTACAATAAAAAATAACCACTTGCACGTCATGACTAAGAATAGCTCTGGTGTAGTCTAAAGGACACTGCAATCTGTACCAAAGGTTAATGAACTTTAAACATTTTTCCTTTTCATCACTTCCCAAGAAAAATCACTTTCCTTCCCATAGTAAAACCAAGCCAAACCAGMCTTAATCTTAACTCGTCTGCAGTTTGGATTTATCCCATTATAAATCCAGTTACACAGCAAAGAGAGGCAGATTCTGGTGCCAAAGCTGGGAATGTTGGAAGTGGGTGTTCCCACCCAAGGGGCCGTGTGGCTGAGCTGTACAGCAACACTGGAGGGTGCAGAGGGCTATGGGAGGTTCTGACTCTCTGACTCATAAAAAAGCCCAAACCATTTGCATGTAGGTATCAGGGTTTGTTTTTTATTTTTCATTTCTCCCTCTTAAAACTCCTATTAAAATGGGCAGAATTCCTAACTAAATGGCACACCACATGAGCTGGAACTGGAGGTATCAGGGTTTGTTTTTTATTTTTCATTTTCCCCTCTTAAAACTCCTATTAAAATGGGCAGAATTCCTAACTAAATGGCACACCACACAGAGCTGGAACTGGAGAGTGTGTTTGAGAACACTCCCGATGCCAGGCAAAGTGTCACACAGCAGGTCCAGAGCTCCTGCAGCCCTCTCTGGGCTTCCCAGGGGGGCAATTTCTGCTCAGAAAGGCATTGGGATAACTACCCAATTCTCACTTGGTATCTCCTGTGCTAGTTTTGAGAGCAGGGAGAAAAGAGTCAGGCTCCAGGCTCGCAGGAATGTGTAGTGCTTGTGTCACTACTGCCCAGGCCATTGCCCAGCCCATGGCACCAGTGCCCCGCAGCCGCCCAGACTGGGCATGATGGGCAAAGCTGCAGTCACTGCACCCCAACAGCATGGGTCTGCTCCAAGAAACTGYTCAACTGCTCAATGGAGAGTGTGCAAACGGTCCTGCTGAGCCCTGCCATGTACATTTAGGAATCTACACACTTCCAAAAATCCCCTGACAAGCTTGAGCCYCGTCATCTGACAGCATACAAGATGCACAACTTCTGCAAATGAGCATGAAGACAAATTGTTCTGTGTCAACGTGGTTGATAAACTTCAGTCCTCAGTACTTAGTTATATATCCAGTAATCACTTTGTGGCTTCACTTAAGCAAGAATGAGGAAATTTATGGGCCCTAATTCCTCTGAATCCTCATTAACAAACAGTCCAAAAAGAATTTAAAAGCAAGACTTTCTGAGGATCTGAACCAGAGCTGTAATCACTCTTTGGCAAGTATGTAAAAATCCCTCTAATCTTTAATAAAGAGCATTCATTGTTTTTTAGGACTATGTGAAAACACTAAATTCATTTATCATTATTAAACTTTCCCATCTGCTTTTACAGTGTAACTCCAAAGAATATAACAAAGAATTGTACATGTTAAATTGTATTGACTTAAGCCCAGAGCTATTGGAGATGTACAATTTATTTCAGTGAGGGCAGGAAGGGGACTGCAGGCTGCTAGACAGAGTCATTTGTCCAGTGCTGAAAAGACAGTTATCTGCACCAAAATGGCTCTCAGAAAGGCACATTTGCTTTATAAGAAATAAGCTGCCAGGTGAGACCATTCAGCATTATGTTAAAGACTCAGACAATAAAACTAAGTCATGAATTTCAATAGTTAACAGATGGACTAATTAGAGACTGAATTCTTTGTGGTTCTAACAGATAACCAGGTCACAGCAAGGTTACTGAGAGAGAGGCAGCAGCACTGCAAATTTCAGTAGATATTTGCAGAGTGAGGAAGAGCTGCACTTCCTAACCGAAAGCATTAACAGTAATGGAGGAACAGAAACGTGGCTAATTAAAAATACTTCTAGTACCTGCATTTAAAAAGTTTATTCCATTTCAAAAGATGCTGCTGATTTGAGAAATATTCCCKCCACTTCCAATGGGGCATCCTGCTGAATCCAGTGATTTCAGAGTTTGAACCAGAGGGCTGTTGAGATGATCCACAGCATAAAAATAAAAGACTAAAGGAAATGGGGCACCCAGGGTGGATGTTTGTTCTTAGTAYGAGAGTGGGACAAACTGCTTTTTCCACTAGCTTTGGGGCTTTTTTGGCAACCAGAGGTAACTTRGTTTGAAAGATTTACCATGATATAACATAGTAAACAAGAAACACAACCAGAAAACCACGGCTGCAGCACTTGAGTAGAGCCACTCCYGACCTGCTCCAAGGCCCTGGCTCCTGGGCTGGGCAGCTCCCRGCAGGGACAGCTATTCCCTAGGGTGGGGTGAAGTTTCACGAAGCAAGTTTTGGTCTGTATTTTAAGAACATCTGTTGTGTACAKGGAGTTTCTGTACTCTGCTGAGAAAATGCAAATACTAGTTTCAAACTAATGCCCCTGTGTTTCCCTGCACTCCCACCCTCCCCTGATGCACCCTCTCCCACCCAGGAGTTGTGCTGTGTCTCCTTGGTGGGGACTGCATGTTTGGGCAGCTCTTCCCTCTGAAACCCAGGGCTGAGACTCCTGGGCACAACCACACCACAAATACTACAGACTAAGCAATTAAAACACCGACAGCATTAAAGCTGTCTCACCAACTTCATGGTTTATGAAGTTTCATGATTTAGAATTACAGAGAAGCCACACAGAGTCCCGACATGCAGTGACCTTGTGCAACCCCACAGGAAACCTCGATGCCACCTTTACAGAGAAGGCTCACAGCCTCCACAGCTGCTAATGCACTTAGGCACTACCACAGTGAATCACTGACCAATGCATACAAATCAAGCAAACAAAATGCAGGGACAGGTTTGTCAGAAGGATGGTGTCAGCACAGTCAAGAGTGTGATGTCTGTGAGATGCCACCGTCATTGGCTTCACGCAGAAGTCAGGAGTTACCTGTGTTTCTTGCCTCAGCTTCTCACCTTTAACAAAACCCTCCATCTGCTTTTTGAAGTTTTCTGTCTTTTTTCCTCCTCTATTCTGCTCACAATTCAGAGATGCTCTTCAAGATAAAACAGCCTTTCAGTTCAGAAACGTTCCAAAGCTGTTTGTTTGCGTGTTTGCTTTAGCACAATGTATGAACATTGATAAAACAAACTGTGCAGTTCAGCAGATCTGGGGTTTTTTTACCCATCTTTCACCCATTTACTTGATACACAAGCATGTGAAATACTGCCAGACTCAAGTTTCTAAGCTTATCTTGGGGGCTGTCAGTCAGGAAAAGGCTTTGTCTGAAGACTGTAAGTGATCAGTGGGGATATGGTTTTGTTAAAAAAATTTCTTTTTTCTTTCTTTTCATACAGCATGAGCATGTACAGCTTCCTTGAAAGGCAGTCCTTCCTTGCTAGGAGCAGTGACATGATCACCACACCTGGCTAGCAATTTCATCAGGATCTCCTTCCTGCCTTCAAGCAAAGSAGATGAAACACTCATTTACCTATAGCTCTTCTTATACTTCAAGCKGTTCAAAACAAAACAAAATCCAATCAAAGTATCCAAAATGCTTTTTAAAATGCACCCACAATTGTAATAAGATGAAAACTGACTCTAGTTCCCCTCTTAGAGAAAAGTTACTCAAATTAGATAAAGCTTTTGTGCACAGATACCAATATTTTCCRAGCTGGTTTCACCCATCAAAACATGTCGTTGAAGAGCAACAGAAAGACAGAAAACCCAGCGTGAATTATTGCAACAGTGGTTTTTCTCTTAGATGAAAATGCATCCTCTAGCAGGTCTGTGGAAATCAAGCTGAGATGCTGTAACCAGCAAGTGTAGCTACGAGGAACGTGGGAAACAGCCAAAAGTCTGGGACAACATGGATGAAGAGTTGGTGTGGAACAGACACAGAACAATCCTCCCAGGGACTGTGGTGCCTGCACAGAGGCACAATCAACATTCCARCACCACCAGCTCCCTTGAAAACACATCCTTTGGCCCAGAAGAACTCCCAGGCCAGGGATGAAAGTAGCCAGGAGATCAGCTTTGATCCTCCATGCTGAGTGCAAGGAAAGCCTTTCAGTCAGACTGGAGACCCACAGAGGCTCTGCCAGGCCCCCGATGGCAGTGGGACCTGAGTGCCTGCAGTGTTCACACACTTTTCTTCCACCTGAGAGCAGAACTCTGGGTCAGACTCATTCATCCCCACCAYTCCTTAACAGAAACTGTGTCTGTTATTGTTTTTCTGTGTAGACACCCAAAGATGCAGAGATGGATGTTTTGTACCTCTCTGTGTAACATATAGTTAGGATCCAAGATTGAATTCTCTGCACAGAACAAAATATTTATATTTTGCTTGTACAGCTGCCGTGATTCTCCAACCCTTGACACCACACTCTTGTTCCCACGGAGGGCAGCTTGCCTATAAATTGAATGAGATAATCTAAAACTGTATTTATCTCACCCAATTTCAGCTGGTAGTCCTTCTGCCTGTCTCTACAAGGTTGTGCTAGCTGCGATGACAAACTACAACATCTCATATCTATAAAGTGGTTAGACTCAAGCAATCCTTGTGTTATGTCAAATCATGCTCTCAGAGATGTCAATGAGATTCCAAAGGAGTCAAATCAGCTCAACACCCAGCAGAAGCTGCTACAGGGAAATGTAATGTCTGGCTAGTGAATTTATGTATTAGGGAGAGCAGAAGGGATCTGATAAAAGAAATACTGAATATTTCACACTAACAAAGTGAAAGTCAGAAAATCTCRACCTAATGGGATAAATCAGTTCTCTACCTGCCCATTTCTGAAAAGCTCCATGAACTGCAGTGAGGTTGTCTGGATCACTGAGATTTTGAAAATCCTCTGCTTTCTCCAAGTTAACATTTCCATTAATTTATTTTTCCTTTTAGTGCAAAGGATCAATCTGCAGAGGCAGATGCCCAAGACTTAYTCACTTTCTATAGTAGTTGGCTGCCTAAACACTTCTGAGAAGCCTTTTGCATGAAAACCTCCCCACATGCAAAACCCAACAGATTTACTCCTGATTTCCCATTAAGAGCACAAACAAAGTGTGCTCTGGCAAAAAGTATCACATCACTTTTTCAGTATTAAACTTGTCACAGCCTTACTCTTTCCTAACAGATGAAACTAGTCCAACACCTAAAAAGGGTTTCATCAAATCCTCTGCCCAGTCATGTGTCAAAATTCACCACCATGACTTACAAAACAAAACACAGTGATCAATAATATGCTAAAATAATGGATACAAAGAAGGCTGTAACTATGTAGTCCTCATGATGAAATTTTTAAACCCAAGATATTGACATGTTAAAAAGAAAAATGTATTAAGGTGACCTTGAGTATGGGGAACAAGGAGCGATTCCATTATGTTTTTAAATGGAAATTATTATTAAAACACCCGAAGCTGAACTGYTGTAACCAAGTCAACTCAATCTCCCCTTAAAAAATCCCTTTTCCCCCCTTCCATTCAGATTGTATTTACAAACTGTAGATGTCTCATTTTTTTCTTGTGTCATTTCATTATTACAGAGTTGAGATCACTAGCCATCTGCAGCTTCATTTCATCAAGCTCTGATTTGTCCTTGGAGCAAGGTCATGCGGGACAAGAACATAAAATGCTGCTTTCCTCAACTGACAGTTCTTTATGCCTTCCTGTAAATACTCCTTACTAATTTTAAATAATTTTACCACTTCATACTCCCCCTCATACACACTGAAAAGGCTGATATACACACATACTATTAAGGATCKTGTCATTTAACCACTGCATGTCATATTAGAAGCAATTAATGGTATTTATTTGCTGATAACACAGGCATTTCGAACTCCAGCTCAAGAATCCCTGGTAGCTTCATGTGACTTGCAGGATATTAGCTATGGGTCAGAAGTTGGGATCCCCCCATTCAGCATTAGCATATGCTTGGAGCGACTCTGCTTTCTGTCAAGCAGAAAAAAAAAAATGCATTCAGTGCGCAAAAATTACCAGCTGCTATAATACCCTATGGTGGGTGAGTGATAATACAACATCACTAGGTGTGTGTGGGTTCATTCATCGAAACCAACAGACCGGCAAAGAAAGATTTTGAGGCGCATCRCACAACATTCCAAGCTAAAACCAAAGAAAACGGAACACGGAATTTCTACTCAGATCAGATCTGATGTGCCATAAATTCTGGAGCATCTTCTCCGAGGAGAGACTGCTATTCTGGATTACAGCAAAAACCAAACTGAGAAAACAAAACAAACAAAAAAATGAGGGCATATTAAACTGAGAATTTAAAACCACCAAAAAGAAGCACGGAATAACTGAGTGTCTGAGAATAATCAGCATTAGCTCTGGGGGTCAGTCTCACCCCCCATCTCTGCCTGCAGATGTTGTCAGTGGCAGACTGAAGGTCCTGGCTCTAATCTCCAACACAAGGTGCCTATCTTTTGGCACCKGGAAAATGCATTGCTGGGTGGATGTGGTGGGTTCTGAGATATGCTCTGCTGTACCCAGCCATCTGTCTCAGCAATGACCACGTGAGAGCTTTTACCTGGGTGTCTCTCACAGCCTCAGCAGTCCCACTCATGAACAATGCCTGTGCTGGAGCTCTGTTTGCAAACACCCCTGGCTCTGTGCTGTGCATTCAAGACCCTGAGGAGTTCAGCTGCACAAGCAAGTGTTCCTCTGGACACACAGTGAGGGTGAGCTCAGGAGACTGTGAGCAYGCACTTTGTCAGAAGGAGAAGTGGAAGCTGGGATCAGAAGAGGTGAACTCCCAAGCCTCTAAAGGAGATGATCTTGAAGAGTGAGTTTGTTTCCTTATTGAGTCAGAGGGCAAAAGCCGTTCCTATGGACTCGGGTCACATGGCCAGGCCCAGTTTCCAGTTCCGTCATACAGAGATTCTTCACGTGACTATGGGCAAACAACGTCACTGCCCCCTGTGTCTCAGTTCCCTCCAAAAGAAATTAAATTTCCTCMCAGAAAAGGGTAATGAGGGAAATTTCCTGAGGCAATGTGGGGGTTTGCRTCCTAAGTCTCCTGAACTGGTGCCTCTCCCATGCCCTGGGGTCATGACCGCACAGACYGGGCAGAGCTGCTTTCCTTGCTGCTCATCGGGGAGAGACGGAAGAGTTTTTGTGCTTCTCTCCACATACAAGTCTTGTCATATTCTCTCTGTATCCCTYCTCCAGGTCTGGCCACAGCTGGCTACACCTCAGAACATCACTAAATGACACTGAGTTGTAATGGTCCCCCAGGGCCTCTAACCTACCCAGGGGCGTGCAGCACGTCCGTGTGTCCGGAATGCACACACCCCATGATCCCATGACTTGACTCTTTAGCCCTCAAAAAACACTGCTGGAACAGCTACAGACATTTCAGCACCTGGAGAATCCCTCAGTGCCCAGCTGGGAGCTGTGTGAAGAGGGCTGGGTGCTAGGACAAGCCAGGCCTATCTTTTGTCCTTACAAAAACAAGAGGCTGGCTGAGTGTAGTTACAGTTACGTGTGAGAATCTTAGGCTCTTCCTGCAAGTCATGCTTGATATTTTATTGTGACAACTTTTACCAGAGGGAGAATGGTCCAGTTCCACTCCACATCCCTGTGTTTGCCCTGTTCATCTCCATTATATGTCCTTCTCCATCATTTACATGGCAGGAGATGTTTTTCATTCAAAGTTTATCCATGATGAGAAAACCTTCCAAGTGCCTCCAAATACCATTTTCTCATGTCAGCCAACATTTCCCTGAAATTCAGTGGGATTTTGGTGTCTCTRTCACTTCAGGTAATGGGAGTCTAGGAAACACGTGCCTTTGAACATTTGGCCAGCCACACTTTTGCTGYAAGGAAAGAGGGAAGTGTACAAAAGAGGCTCAGAGGCTGGAGCYTGGCCACGCTCCTTGAGAGGCAGAGATGGTGCAGAGCACTCGCAAGTGTTTCTTCTGTGGAGACACTGCGTGTCAACAGTTAACTTCCCTTTGTTCCCATCCAAATGATTAAGGTTAGAAGCTTGCCTGGTGACATCACCAGAGTTTAAACATGCTGGATATGGTCCAGGGAGCCAAAGTTATTGCTGACCCCATGGTTACTGATCCGCTCTGCAAGTAGCTGATGTCTGCTCTCACTTTATGAATTATTTAATGGGTTAAAGATTGGTCAGATCTTCTTTATGCAATGYACAGCTATACATTGGGGCAGGAGGACGTAAACATACATTAACAAGGTTAAAGTCATATACTGTAACTACACTGTTTTCAGCTTGCAGCTTTATTGACTTAATCATGCCAGCACCGCAGCCAACAAATCATTAAATCCATTCCATTCTTCTGCTGGTTACCAACCACAAAAACAGAGGCAGGCAAACACRGAGCAAATCTGGGAGGGGGTGGGGAGGGCGGTGGGGTGCGGGGCCGAGGAGAACAGTGGGATCACTATGGAGTGACGCTGGCCTGTCACTGCCAGCACAAAGACGCCAAATCTGTCTTTATGGACTAAGTGGTTTCATGGTTTAAAGTGACACACTCATTTGTTCCTGTTTTGCAATGATTATAGAAAAGAAGAAGGGGGGGAGTGGGGAGAGGGAATAAAAAGCAAGCTGAGCATCTTCGTACTCCAACGAGGGGGTGTATGTGTGTGTATGTACATGTGTGTGTGTGCACATGTGTGTGTCTGTATGTATGTGTGTCTGTGTGTGTCTGTGCATGCTGTGCCTCCTCGCAGAGCCACAGACCTCGGCTGCAAACGCCCCCCAAGCCAGGGCAGAGGGGATCTGGGTGCTCGTGGCACCCCAGGGGTCTCAGGCTCTGTGCTGCACTCTCTGCTAAGCTGCTGCCAAACACAGACATGATTTAGAGTGCAGCATAAAAGCAAGGAGACATGGAGCATTAAATCAGTCCTTGCACTGCCCTCCAGGAGAAGCTCTGACCACAGCGAGCCATGAAAGAAATCTCTGCTCTCAGACTGAAGTAACAACTTCACTTGCAGAAAAAAGCTTTAATCTTTGGCCTGGCACTTAACTGTAACACTTCAGATCCCTGTTCAGATCCCTGTTCAGATCCCCCAGAAGCTCCCTGCAGTGTGGAGAATGCAGGTGCCCACTGCAGCCACCACATTACCAAAACACTGTTAGCTGAAGATGTCCAGGTTTGGAAGCGGAGCTGTCAGGTGATCAGGTTTGAACCTGTAAGGACTTTATTTGTCATTGCTGTTCCCATTTGTTTTCTGATGGAAATCATCTTCTCTATCACCAATGGCTTGGTGCCTGTCTAATGGAGCATCCTGTCATGACATGGGCCTGTGAGTTACAAGCAAGCTACAGAGTAAGAATTCAGCAGGAACTCTTGGAAACCTTCTGACACTGGGGTGTTTTGCTTCTTTTACTGATGCCTATTTGCAAGCTTCCCTCCAGTGCAAGAATATGARTAAGCTCCCCTGTCTGGGGAAGACTCAGTTACACCAGGAGAGATTCCGGGCCCATTTCTATTTGTTACGAAAAGAAGAAATGGCCAACAAACTCCCTTTGCTYCACCTTTCTGGGTACAAGCTGCTCAGAGCTCCCTGTGAGAATAACCCAGATTTTAGCATCCTGACAGTGCAGGGGCTTGGCAGATACATTTATATCTTGTCCTGAGATACACCACTCCAGACCATTTGAGCACCATCATTATTTGGTTTATAGCTGTTTTCTTTAGACCCAAACAAGTCTTACAGTTCGAGTTCCAGCCTTGCCTTTTTTTTTTGTTTACTAGTCTCCAGATCCCTATCACCCAGAGACAGCTCCTGGCTCCATATATTGCAAATAAACATATCATTACTTGGTGCAGGAGTCAGCCAGAATTCCTCTTGGAAAAGCCTCCAAGGAAGAGCTTGTCCCCCCGCCGCCTCTCACCCACGGTGTGGAGGCAGTGAACACCCATCAAAGGTGCTTCTTTCCACRCTGGAAAACCAAACAGAAACTGTAAATGATTTTCAAAAGTCAAAAGTCAGCTATTTAAGGTACCTGTGTGACTTTTGATTTAATAGACTTTTATATAGTGGATTATCACAGCTCCTGTTGCATCCACAGACTGGGAATAAAGGCACCTCCAGCAGGCAAGGGCCAAGCCTGGGTGTGTTTTCCAGGCTTCTCTCACTGCAGTCCACCCACCACATCTTGTAGGGGCAATTATGATGAGCTGAAGTTACTCACTGAGTATCTTTTCCTCCACTGGCCACAGGAGAAGTCTAAATGATGGCAGCAGAAAATGTAACCYGACCAGTCACAGAGGAAGTCTGACAAGGGAGAGCAATGAGCCCAGAGCTCAGAAGGCCCAAACCAGTGCTTACCCACCCAACTGTTCTGCTTTTTGCTGGGGTTCAGCAGCCCCAGCTCCACAGTTTGCTCTCAGCAGCCCCAGCTCTGCTGTACCCACCAGCTCTGCCTCCCTCCACTGAATCCCAGCTCCACAGCTCCCTGCCAGCCTGCACCCACCTCCACCGCTGTGTGCTCAGCCATTTGAGGGCTGCTGGGATGGACTCCCAGCCTGGAGAGCACCTTATCAGTGGCCTGTGCTTATCAGGAGAAGCCGGGAATGCAGGGGAGGCTCGGCAGCTGCAGCCATTAGCGACAAGCTGCTTCAAAGGGAAGTGACAGTGCTGCTGATGTTTAAGGAGCGACACACCCAGCCAGGAGTAACACACCAGTTGGGCTATTTATAATCCCTGATTCTCGACTCTTAAAATAGCACCGCTTTTATTTTTATATTTTTAGGCACACTTGTATGTTTAAGCAACTCCGTTCGCAGGCTCCACATCAAACACATCGCAGGCAGTGTCGGAAATGACACTCGGCCCTCCATGGCTCCCCACGGAAAGCAGAGTGAATTTCCCTCTCCCTGTGGCCCCTATCTCCTTGGCAAATGTGACTGGAGTCCCTAGGCCTGTTTCCATGTATTTTTACATACAGACTGCCTCTTCCAAAAGCACAAATCAGGGGCCATGCAGCCTCTGTMTGCAAACACCCAACCAAGGAGGATCAGAGGTGTTCCAGGCTGCTGTACAGGGCCACGCGTGTGCTGCTGTCATCAACAGGCACCACAGAGCCTCTGAAGGAGTTAATGGCTCCTGTAAGAAAGCAATCCTGATTGTTTGTGTTTTTCTTACAAAACAAAGGTCAATATACAGAACTAGTCAAACAAAGCAGGGCTGCAGGTCCGAAAGGAGTGCTCCCTCCGGCTGCAGCATGGCCCTAGCTATTTGTTCTCTGCTCCCTGGTGCCGCAATGTACCTTGGTTGGCATTTCTTAATGACTGGAGCATCCATGTGCTCTTTGTAGAACAATTATAAAATATTCAGGGCAGGAGAAAAAATTCCTTGCACAGCCCAGGCTCCAGCAGACTGCATAGGTGTCAAATGGTAAATCATCAGGTGTTTTGTTTTAATTGCAGTTATTTATACCCTGGAACTTGTTATTAACATAGGAAAAACAGAACCTATTGTTACMCATAATTAAAGAGACTATTAGGGGACTGCAAAAGGATGGACAGCCCCAGCCAGACCACCTGTCCTTTGGCAGTGGTGACTGTCATGGGGAGGAACATTAAATAGAGRCCCAATCTTCAGGTACTTGAGCCAAGAGGTTCAGAGAGGTGGTTCCAATATGTGAACCCAAATTTCTGCACTCAGTCTCACCCCTAGCACCCCTCTCCTGCCTCTGGGCAGGCACAAAGCAGGGGAGCTTTGAGGAGAGGGTACTGCAGGGAGCAAACCCATCCTTCCCTATCAACAAAGCCTTTCTGACCAAGGGGTGCACGGGTAAGACGCATCCTGGATTTGGCCTTGAGTTGCACAACTATCCTGTTAAAATTCAGGATTAACAGGTTATATTTTCATTTGCGAGATCACTATCTGCCCCAAGAAAGGTTTCCGATTTCACCAGCACTAATCAGGAGCCACAATGGATTTCCGGTCTCGGCAATGAGRCTCGAGAGCCTTTGTACCTTGTGGAGCCGGTTCCAATTCAAATCTAACTGGCAGAGCTATCGTAGCTGCATGTTGAACAGATTAGGGGAAAAATAAAGTCATTGCCATGCTACTGTAACTTATTTCTAAATCCATTTCTTACAGACACAAATCTCTCTGAGCACCAAAGCATCTCAGAGATGCACACTCCCTTTYSAGGAATGACACCCGCAGTCTCCAGYRGCCCTGAGCAATGATCCCCATTACAGTTCTCAGCCATAAAGAAATGTGCCAAAACCCTGCACTGGTGCCCACCTCAAGGTCTGGTTTARGCTGTTAAGGATATCATAAAAAATCAGCAGCAAACAGGTSCAGAATAAAGAGATTAGTGTGCCCYGACYGTGGGCTCAGCAGMMCTGCCCACTGRAAWGCCACCACCCCACAGGAGGTGCACCGGCCTGGGACAGGCAAGTCACTGATGCCACATTCATACCTGGATGGCCAAACAGACTCACAGGAGGGGCTGCCTTTGTGGACAGAGAGGGGAAAGGCTCACTGACAACTGGCTTTACCAGATGGGGAAATTAGGCCTGGCTTACAGTCTTTGTGTTCTCTCACTGCCTCCACCCCCCGGGACTGCGTGAGTCAGTGCAACTGGAGGGAAAATATATACTAAATTCTGCAAGTGCAGGAATTAAAGAGACATCTCCAAAGCTTGCCTGTGGCACTCAATACCAGCTGCAAAATTGGGTTAGCTTGACATTGCTGCTGGAGGTGAACAGAGCTGGGAAGGCTGGCTGAGGAGCGGGCGAGCAGAGCCCCTCTCTGCAGAGCAGGAGAGCACAGGGCTGCCCCCAGCCTCATYGCCCAGCACGGAAACACCTTGGAAATTTTTAAATCCGGGAGTGAGAGCAATTAAGAAAACCTGAACATGTTTCCTGAACAAACATGGCGTTCAGACAGGTTGGAATTATGAGATACATGCAAATCTGCAAGTCTGGCTGGAGCCAGTTTTTGAGGGCTGGAGAACTCTGTGAGTTCTCTAAGGTTCAAATGAGCTTTGCCTCGAATAGTCATGGCAACAATTTGGTGTCGAGGCTTTTCCATCACCAAACCAGCCCAGGCTGACAGTCACACTGCCCAGCAGGAAGCTTGGGAGAGCTCTTTAAAGGGTGGCAGCTCTGGAGAGCAAACCCCAAATGTCTTGTAAATCCTGCTGCAGGAGTGCCACACATTTGTCCGCTCGGACAGGATGCCAGGCCCTGCTGGCGATGACATTCTGCTGCCTCTCCCGACACAATGCCACCCAAGCCACCTGCCTGGCACTGCCCTGTCCTCTGTCCCAGCAGCTTTCACAGACCAGTGTACCAACTAGCCCAGGAAAAAAGCAACAAACCACCAGRTTACACCATTTTTTYCYTCAATACTYTTCTTTCTGCTCCCATTTGCTGCTGTATAAAGGCTGATAAAAATGAGTCTACAAACCTCTGACACTCTGCCCCCAAGTTGGGGAGGCTTCCAGGGGCTGGAGCAGGGGCTGCCTCCGGAGTCAGCTGGGAGGAGGGAGAGGAGGCAGGGGAGGGAGAAGGGGAAAAAATGAACAGCTGCAAAGCAATTAAGCCTGCCTCCCTGCCGTACTGTCCAAAGCAGGAGGCAATCTAATTCAGCCTGGTGCCTCTCTTCCTTCAGCCGTCTGGTGCCTGCCTGGGATTCAGGAAAGGGGCTGTCTGACTGCCCACTTTGTCTGACGAGCCAAAGGGGCCCTTCCCAGCCACAATTTCCAAAGGAAAGAGATCTTGGCCGGCGGTGTCTCTTCTTTTCTGAGAAAAACATGCACTGAATGTAGTGGCAGCAGCTTTATAACCCTCTCCTGCCCTTCCTCAGCAAACAACCAAAGTGGAGCTGGAGCAAGAAAATGACCCCGCTGGCTCCCCGGCTCAGCACTTGTCTCCCAGCACAATGAATCAATTAGCGTCCCATCATTATTGTGGTAACTGTATCTTTCACAAGCAAGATTTTATATAGAGATAGAATAGGATGTTTTCTGCTCATTTCCTTCCTGTCATTCCAATCACGAACTACTGTTAAAAATACAATGCGTTTAAAGTCTGTAGCATTTGCAAGCATGTGCTCCAGTTTCCCAGCCTTTGTTTTGTGCCCAGTAAAGGTGTGGAGAAGCAGCGATAGAGGGGAGTCTGTGGTGCAGCTGGGTTAGAAACTCACATGTACAGAAGGTCATCTCATTTTCATCTTCCTAATATCAGGGATTACTTTAATTCCTTATTCTGGCCAACTGTTTTGGTTTATAATCCACGGCACAGGACTCCTTCCAGTCTGACTAAGGTGGTACTTGGTCTGCTATTCAGAAACTGGCAAAAATGTTTTATTTGGAAAATGTTAGTGAGGCTGGGCAATAAAAGCCTTTTAGTACCCAGTGAGAGGAGCAAATAGGCTCTGTTAGGAGAACASAGTACAATTCAACTCTACTTCTTGTTACGCTTGACAGTAATCTAGGCAGCAGGTACATACCTTCCCCCTGGCTTAATCAAGACAGAAATATGCAAAATGTGTATTTTAAATGCAGCTAGACAGCATTTCATCTTATGAAATGTCTCAATACTGTTATCATATGTAGGAAAAAAAACCCCCAAATCACAGAGAAAGCAAGATTTTAGCCCGCCGTTCTGATAAATGCTTTACAAAGGATGAAATTTGAGGATTTTTATTTAGCTCTCCATAAGCTAAAGCATGGTAACTTTATATATTGTGTCAACCTAGAATGGAGCAACATATCGAAGACAGGAGTTCCTTACTAATCTTATTCCACAAAACGTCCCTCATGAAGGTCACAGTTATTTTTAAAAATAAAATGTATAGACATACAGATTTATGCCACCTATGTAGAAAAAAGCTCAGACTCTGGACTGGGCAGAAAATAGATCTGTCCATATCCCCCCTCAATGCCAGATTTTTTTCTTACGGAAAAATTCTTACTAAGTAGTAATTTTTAATTTCGTTTAAAAAAAAAAAAAAGTAACATAAATAAACGTTGGGGATTTTAGTCCAAGTCCTAAACTATGGGAAAACACCGATATGTCTAGCAAAACCTTTTTCAGTTAAAGATTTACTCACATTTCAGGACCATCACACAGTCTGTGGTGATATTATCAGCATTCCTCTGTTCTTGCTGACCTTAAGCGCTCTTAAACCATTATATACATAATATTCTCTGATAATAGAATGCCATTCACATTTCAGTAACAATAATTCACTTTAATGAGATAAGAACTAACATGTCAAATGACTCTATTTGAGAGATATTAGCACACTTTGGGGAACTGTAGAATCACAAATAATGACATCAAGAATCCGACACTATTCCTGGAGAGCTTGTACTCCCAGTTATATCAACAGGAATTTGAGATGTGCAAGAATTGCAAAAGCAGATGTTAATCTGCAGCAAACACCACAGGTATGGGCAGTCTGCATTTCTGCCTTAAGCRAACAAGAACAAACAAGACTATTAATGAGAGAGAACAGCACCAGTTTCTAACTGCATGTATAAATAGGCATTAAAGCCAACTATATTCCTGAAATGAGTCATTACAGTGCAAAGAAAACTTTTACAAGAAACTTCTTGTTGTTTACAAATTTCCCATTTACATTTTGTTTTAATTCTTGCTTTCCCACTCATAGCATTCGCCCCAACCTTAGTAATGATCTGCAAGAGACGAAAACTTGATGCTTAAACTAAAAAGAGAATCACCGAGATTTATTTTGGCGCCCTCAGTGAACTGGTTCTCCACTTTTTCTGTAGTCAAACAACTAAAGCAACCTAAACACCGACCTCCTGATCAAACTAGGCCGAGATTACTCGGGGTTGTGCCGGCCCAGGGGATGGAGGATGCTCCGGGTCCGGGCTGGGGGACTCAGCGGCCGCTCCGCCCTCGGCGCTCCCCGGCGCAGCCGAGCCAAGGACGAAAAATACAGCAGGAATAGCTTAATTCCAGCTCTAAATGAGCTCAGCAGGGAATCTAAACAGTCAAGTCAATTGCTAGAATCTGCACTTTTCAACCTCGTTCTGCTCCTTTGATCAGACTGAATTTTGAGCTACGGCGATTAATGGACTAATAGAGGAAGTCACAGGGCATCCCTTGGGAGAGGAGGGAAAGGAGGAAAAAGTATCTCATCCTCATCATGCAGCTCTGCTGCTAAACACCACCACAATTCCACGCASAAAACTAAAATGCCACTGCAGGAAGTGTGCTGACTGCGCTGGAAAGGAGGAGAGCAAGGGGGTTGTACGGAACAAAAACATAATGCTCGTGCGATCGTTCATTCATTGCTTAAACACAGCCTGCAGAGAAAAGGGGAGAGAAAACAGACGGCCCGAGYACAAGTGCCCTGTAAACTACCCTTCAATCCTGCGCACAACAGTTTATTCTTAATAATGCCAGGCAGTAAAGGAAATACTAAACATATTTATTATGCAAAGAGAAGCTTTCAAAAGCCCTGAGTATTTAAGCACTAGAAGAAATGGATTTGTTTATGACAGGGATACATAATACTGATATTCCAGGGTAGTATGTCCTCATCGTGCTGGAAGGGGAAGAAACACATTAACATTAGCAGGCTGCTAATCACAAAAGAGAGGAAAGAAGTGTTTTGTTAAGATTTTTTYCCCCATTTGCTTTTGTTTTTGGTGTGACTGAGAGCATGGGGCAGCTTTTCTCYTACAAGGGGCAAATTTTCCTCCTGCGATTGATGACTGTTAAAAACAAACACAAGAGGACTTCCAATAACTCCTGGACTGATTAAAACATGAATTTAACCAAAGTCTGGTAAGTTTGTAAAATGGTCCTAACCCCTAGGGAAAAAAAAAACAACCCAGTAACAACAACAACAACAAAATCACCAGAAAAACCAAAAATAATTGAAGTGTAAACTTTAGCTGAGGCAGGAACAAGGGCATCAAAGCTTCCAACTCCCTCTCTTTTTTTGCTGCAGCACTAATATWCCATTGCCAATGACTGCTGGGCCCCTTGCTGCATCCTTCTGCTCCACCTTTGSTCTTTCGTGAGCATACAAAGCCTAGATATATCCATGATTCACTCTGCTCTCAGAAATAATCCTGCAGTCGTCCTGGAATGACCTCCCACTGCGTAAATTTCGGCGTGTGTGTTTGAATCTTTTCAAGATCAAGCTGTTAATGCAACATCTTAGGCCAGGATATCACACTATTTTGGCTACATTACAGGGCTCACCCTCCTTGTGGGTCTCTCATCAATTCTGTAATGGGGAAAAATAGCTCAGCACAGCTTGTCCATAACCTGCATTCACATCTGCATCTGCCTGACACTGATCCAAGGAATCGCATTTKCATTACTTCAACGACAAATGTTAAATAATTCTGCTGCTTATACAGAGAATATTATTTATACCAAATAAATGCCTTTTCTACCTTCTTCCTTTAACATTCCTATTTGCAAAGGGTTAAATTGTAATACAGGATTACTTCTTGTTAACGGCAGTGTTTTTCRGAATTATGTACTGATAATGATGGTATTTGCCTCTATATGTGCTATAAAAAATTTAACTTTAAAACATGTAATAGAGTGATTAGCCTTCAAAGCCCTAAGAAGAGCTGCTGCATTCTGATTGCGGATTTCTATCAATTATTAGTGCCGGCTGCTTGAAATACCCAAAGTGCTCAAGACAGAAATATTACACAGCCAACAGGGCAGACTGATAGGCTTCCTAAACGYACAGTTTTTGAAAACAGCTCATAATAGTGTTTGGCTTTCAAACCTTAATGTTAACAGCTTTGATGGGACTGCTTCTAATTTGTATTTAAGACCCATTACCTCTTCCTCTAAGCAATCTTCATGAAACATCATTTGTTCTGGGGGGATATTTGCCATCCAGTGCAGCTCTGTAATGGCCGTTAATTCACACCATTTTGCTTGCTCCTGTATTAATCAGCGAACTGTGAATCATCCCAGTGTTTCCAGACTCACAGATGTATGAGAGAATCACCGAGGCCAGTTCAGTTTCTCTCCCCATTCAGTCCCACAGACAATATCAGTTCCTGTTTACAGCCACGGCTTTGTTTTCCCCCACCCACACACTGAAATTTCTCCAAAATGCCCAGAGAAAAAAAAAAAAAAAAAAAAAAAAAAAGAGAAAGACTGAGTTCATTTTACCAGGAAAGTTATTTCTAGGTATTGCATCTGAAACAAAACATGTTTGTACTTTGAGCTGGTTGCAGCGCTCAGGGCAGCCGGGCAGGAATGAGAGGAGCAGGAAAGTGCAGGGGCTGCTGCCACCACCCCGCCCTGCCGGAGCCAGGCACGGCTTTAACAGCATCCCAGGGCTCTCCTTACTTGTTTGCCTTTTATTCTGTTTGCTAAACTGGACTTTGGTTCTGTACATATTTTTGCCTGGTGAAGTAGAGATATAATTTTACACTATGACGAGATAATATTAGGTAGAAAGCACCCCAAAAATCAAAGGTAGACACCATGCTCTAGCAGTATCACTGMAGAAAGTATTATTTGTTAATCTAGGCATCAAATCAGAGGTAATAAGGAGGGCATGGTTCTAGGGAAGTGAGCACATTTTCCCAAAGTCAGGCTGCATTTAATTCAACACAAGCTCCCCAAACTGCCGTTTACTAAGAAAGAGACATCAAATGCAATGTACAAGCCTACCTTCCAAAAATGTGGGGGAAATGGAATAAAGATGTTGTGATGTTAATGGAGATTTACAGGACAGTTGAAATGAGTTGGGTGTACAACAGGATCATGGAAACCATTTCCTTGCTGCTATTCCTCAGCACATGGGCCATGAACACACCTTTGCAATACAGGAATTATGAGTGTGTTGACTTGTAGGCCAGGATGTACCTTACCCATCACTAACCACTTTACAAGCTGGTATTTTTAAGAATGATACACAGAAGGAAATGACAGCATTCATCCTGAAGCCAGGCAGTGAGAAGGATGTCAAGTCCTTCCCCAGATTCCCAGGATGGATAAAACCTCATGGTATCTAAGGGCACCATTGAGAAAACATGTATGCTCAAAACCTTTTGCTCAACTGCTTTAAATTAAAGATTTCTGCATATGGATATTTTTTTTTCCTAATCTGTGATAATAAGGAAAGCCAAATGGGTTGGGGGGCAGGGGGAAGGCAAGAAAATCTGCAGTTTGGGCCTGATTCAGCTGATGTTTAGCCCAGAACACCTGAGAACTGTACCAAGCTGCCTGGAAAAGCTGAGAGGAACTGCCCACCTGGGCWGGCAGGGTCACAGGGGTTTGGGTCAATCGGACATTTTTCAGCACCATAGTACCACATTCCCTACACATTTGGAGATGAGGCTGTCTCCCACCCTGCACTGCAGAAGGAAAGAATTGTTGCTTAGAGCTGCAAATCACAAAAGCGAGGGGTTTTCAGAGGTCATGCAGGATCCCCGAGCCACGGCTCTCCCTYTGCTCACCCACGGCTGTGCCTGGACGGGAGCAGGGACACAGCTCTGACACAGCCCCTGTCCTGAGCACCTGGAAACACTGCAAGCAGCCTGCCAGGYTCAACTGCAGCACCTTGCCCTGAATTTCTTAGGGTAAGTCACATTCCCATCTGCATGCTCACAGCACATGAGCACTGCCTCCTSTTTCTGCGCCAAAGCCCTGGACACCCCTCCCGGAGCCCCGCATGCATCACTTCACTGTCCTGCACATAATGAAGAGAAAGACTTCCCTGAACGCCTCCAGCACCCCTCACTGCTGTTTACAGCACCTCCTGAGCCTCCTTTTGCTTTCCAACTGGATTTTAATTTGTCCAGTGTGAGATTCCCATAGAGCTGTCCGTGTCCTAAATGCTCAATTGCTGGCAGAACATCTTCCATTCTATTAAACAGGTCATAACCAAGGGAAAGACCCATCTGGATCGAGGAAAGGGCTTCAGCTTTGGAGTGGTGTCCACATTAATTTCAGATCCAAAAGGAGGGCGATGATGAGGRTGGGGGAAGATACTCCCCACATGGTGTTTAGAAGGATTTTGGTCTATTTACAAGCTTCTCYTCTGCAGATTGCTTCCCCTAATGATGTGCTGTGTGGTGTCCAAGAGTGCTTTCAGCACAACAGAGAGCTAAACTGGAAGGAATTATGAGTGCATTAGGCAGAGCTGTTGGAAACATCAGTGCCTGTAAACATCTTAAAACACAAGCCAAAGAAGTGGGAAGGTTAAGACGTGGCTACAAGGGCTCCACTACAACAGGGGAATGCTTTGAAATACCCGAAATGTAACACAAGAAGACAACACATGAGATTTAAAAAGCACTAAGAAAGAGCAATGGGCTCAGAAGATCMGAGGTTTTTTATCTTGATTATTGCACTTCTGAAAATGTTGTATTACTGTTAACATATTGAGGCCCAACACCCCACTTCGTTCCACAAGTTCACTTCTTAATATCCAAAATTTATCTGACATTAGTTATTCACAGGGGAGGGAGGGGAAGGGAGAAGATGGCAGTCAATAGCTTCAGTCAAGCTCCTCTCAGACTCTCTTGAGAAGAGAGCAGAAAATCTCCAAGTTTGAAAAAAATACCAACTCAGCTGCAAATGCACAGATAAATATAAATTCAGAAATGACCATTCAAGAAGATGTTTTTACATCTGTGGAGAGGTCAAACTCCAGGCTCAGCCTTATTGCTCTCRGTAATCCAGATTCATCACCAGCTTCCTTTATTCCCCTATTCAAAGGCACTTAATTAGCTGAAGGGCTTGTTGCTTTGCCTTCAAAAGCTCTCCATCCCTCAAAGGCTTTGCTTTGGTATTGTGCTACCATTGCCCTTTGAAATCAAATCTGGTTTTCTCCAGCGTTAGTAAAAGAAAAAAAAAAGATAGTATTTTAAAAACGGCTTCCCAAGAAAAAAGGAAAAGGGGGAGAGGGGAAAGAGAGAAGGAGGAGAAAGAAGAGAAGGGAAGAGAAGGGAGGAGAAGGGAAGAGAGGAAAGTTCCAGCAGAACTTCATTCAAAGTGGCTTTAAAAGTAAGTTTCACACCTGAAGAAAAAAGSGTATGGGATTGAAACTGCAGATGAAATCTGGAAGTACTTTGGGCCTTATTAATAATACATGATACTCCAAATTGTTTTATCTATTAGGAGGATACCTTGTGACATCTCAGAAAGCCCAAATAAAATATGATTTCTGTCTGTACTTGCAGGAGGACTCTATGTACTCAGATGATGCAGGCTGCRTTCTCTGCTCTTCCAAACTCTTCATCAGCCTGCATCAGAGCTTACAAAGTGCTGCTGAGTCAGAACAGTCTCACCTAACAGTCACAGAGCACCGATTTTTCACAGGCAGAAATAACTTCCCATAATATATGACACCCAGAAATCAGTCCATGGTATTACCATTTCTGTTTATATTAATAAAAGCTGTATTTTGTATYCCATTACAGTTATTTAACCTTTGGCATCTAACCTCTAGGTCAGTTTGCTCTTTATAACAGTGCATTTCTTTTTCAGCTTTGTTTCTATATTTAGRAAACTCATGCTCTGAAAGAAGATTTTTTAAATTTTTCCCCCCCAGTATATTTAACCTAGCTCGGAAGTTTTGGTATTTCTCTGCAATCTACAATTTTTTTCTCCAACTCAGATAATGCATTGCTACTTTCACCACTGTTAAAGAAACACTTTGCCTTTCAAAGGGTATTTTAGTCTTCAGCATGTTCTTCACTATCTCATATGCAGTCCATATGCAGTAAAAATACAGCCACTTTTACTGCAAATAATAGTAGTTTTCTCTCTGTCTCTTCTCTTGCAATTTTTTCTCTATCAGTATTTTTGGCAATGGAGATGAAACAAATATACCCTTCACTGACAATGCAGTGTACAACTCTCTGGATGTCAGCAGGAATGCAGAGAGCTCTAAGAATAGCACATTTGGTTCCTACCGTGCAAGTGGAGCTCAGAGACACAGCGTGTCCCACCCAGACAATGGCTGTTTATCACCTACCTCCCCCCAAAAAACCAACCTTTTCAGCTGAATTTTGGTTCTCAACATTTCACACACACAGCAGTCGGGGGCAATGCTGCCCTCCTCCCTGAGACTCCCAAAATTTAACTCAGATTAGCTTGGGCTTGGAAAGGAATAGGCACTCAAAGTGATTGCTTTATTTCAGCCTGACTTAAACTGTGAATGTAATTGCTGGTTTTCCCACCTTCATGGAGCACAAAGCCCTGTGTCTGTTCTTACACTGGAGGAGTGACACAAGAGCTCTTCTGGAAGTGGGGTGTTGTATCAGCATTGCTGAAGGCAGAATTGGGCCAAGTGTATCTGACATTCCAGAATAGGAAATCTGCAAGTACAAACTCTATTTAGACATGAAAATCAGGGAGATGCCCAACTATTCAACCTGCCTGGGCAAATGCAGCTTTTCATGTGCCCAGAAACAGCCAACAAAGTCAAGTGGTGAAGCTTTACCCCTGCAAACAGCGTGTGATAGTTCTGGAGACTATCTTTGGCATTTACTACCATCTTTATACGGGGGATTTAGGAATCCAGACCTTTGAGTATAATTTCACTCACAGGCATCAGCCCTACAGGAATAAAATGAAAACCTGCCCACAGCCAGAGAGCAGCGCTGGCCCCAGCAGGCTTTGCACTATCACACAATGCAAACTGTCAGCGCCTCAATCAATACCCATCAATGCTCAACAATAAAGACATAGCGCTTCAGATGTGGGGAGATTAGCCCCTATCAGATCCAGCAGTTGTCCAGGCAAGACAGGATCTGGGATGCAGACTGATTACWCTTAAAAGATACATCACTAACTACAAAAATGGTAGAGCTGTGAGGCACCAGTAGTAACCCCGCTTCTGGAATGTGGAGTCTTTGCTTTAATRCACATTAAAACAACAGCAAAACGCTCACTCTGTGTCTGTGGCTGCTGCTCTCTTCCCCATGTTGCTGTGCCTGCTACAAGGATCAAATTTCATGGTTTATTGTTCTCCCTCCAACTGGCCACCATCCACATTCTTCTTCCGTACAAAGCTGCACCTCTTGCTCCAAAGAAGAGAGTACTATGCCTTCTTTTTATAAATTTTAGTCACATTTGCAAACACACACACTGAGTAAGGGGATGACTTTTAAGCACTAAACAGCATTTCAGGGAATGCTGTTTATTTTCTCTGAGCAAATTCCTGCGAATGAGTCTAAAAAAGGGTAATTTTCCACCAGAAGTTTACTAATTTTTTAGATGCACAAGTTGTTTCTCCTGTCTTTTGCATCTTTAAATTATGCTTTTAGTGAAACAACTGCTCTATGCTTGAAAAGTCCTATTCATCACCTGCCTCAGCAGAGAATTGGCACTTAGATTCTGCAAAGCTCAAATTCAGCTCTGGATACACTGCTGGAAATCAAAACCACAGCCACTGGGGCTACTCCACTATAATTGAGTAAAATTGGTACAGAGCAGGTCGGGTCCAAAATTCAGTATCAATCTCTCAATTGAATAAAAAAATCTTTTGCAAACAAATAACAGATCTCCATGCTAGATTCTAAGAAATGTAGCAAGTATCTCAGACTCAAGGATTCCTACACAGAATAATTTTCCTATGKAATCTTTCTTTTAATTCAGCACTCAGGATCCATTTTCTTCTATGAGATTTGCAGTAAASTTATCAAAACCTTACAAAATGCTCCACTCCTGAACATTCACCATCTTTCTTCAGCAGCTCAACAGACTGTAAAGCTGAAGCACTGTCGTCTGTGTAATTATTGTAATAAGTCTTCCCTGTAAAACGAGGGAGGCACCATAAGCTTACCTAACTAGTCTGAAAATGTAAAATGCTCATCACCTGTAATCATTGTCTTAACTGTCCTTGATCTTTACTGATAGCAGCAAGATTATAATAACTCTCTCTCTGACAGTGAGAATCGGCTGAAAATGTAGCAAAGGCAGAGCACCAAGAAAGTTGCTCAAAGAAGGACTATTTCGGCCAATTAGACAGACTCACTTCAGGAATTTTTTTTTTTTTTTTTTTGGTGGCTAATCAGTGATGCAAGGGGTTCAGAGGTGTAAGATGAAAATGCAAAGCAGGGAAAACTGGGGCATAGGAAACCTCAAGAAGGACATTCCAACTTCACAGACTCAGTGGTGGAGCAGAAAAAAAAAAAAAGCTCAAAGGTTATGGACATACAATCAAAACTGATCATGTCACTGCGGTTAATAACTTATTAGTCCTCATCCCAGATGCAGGGAAACACCATGAATGTATTCCTCACCCACACCTGCCTCCAGAGTAAAACACCTGGTGGGCAGTAATTAAARGAGCTGCTGCACTTTGCTCCCTTTCCGTTGTACATCTATCCACAGGCCTGGCTCCCAACCAGCAAGACTCTGCTCTGGGATTAATCTGGGTCCCACTGAACACAAGCAGGGTCCTCACGTGCTWAAAGCAACAAACTGCTCTAGGTCTTTGTTGAATCAGGGCCCTTGTAACCCCTTAAAGAGCACTACATGAGCTCCTCTGTTACCTGTTCTACATTTGCATAGGCAAATSCAGTGAGTCACCAGTCCTTCCCTGCTGCCAGTTTAAGCTGATGCATGAGGTAAGGGAGTGTGCACAACTTGGAACAGAGCGAAGTGATCCTAAAGTGGTGCAGTGGCAATGCACTCACAGATTTACCACTCAGAAGCTGACATTWAGAACCTATCCCCTATTTCTCATTGCTATCATAGGACATTATACCATTTAGTTACACCAAGGTTACACCAAGTCACCTACACTGATGAAATCCCCCTCCATAAGAACCAGTCACTTTGTAGGGAAGGAGAGCAAAGAAAACCTGGCTCTGGAGCACATTCCACACTTCAGTTCTCAAGCTCCCAGTAGAATTTCAGAGATCAGTCTCTGTTCTGCTGGGAGAGAAGTGCCTCTTTCAGTCCTACCCAAGCTGCTGATGCAGTGACCGTGTGCTGGTTCAGCCTAACAAACCCCTTGGTTTGGTGGTGAGATCCAGGGTCTCCACCTATTCTTCTGAACAAAAAGAGATGTTTATTCTTCACAGCCAGGCTGSTCTCAGGTGAGTCCCTGAGCCCTTCCCTGCTCTGAGGGCCCTGTTCAGAGTGCATCTCTCTAATCTGGGGTAGTTGCAGATTCACACCTCTCGCTGAGTCTCAGGGAGAAAGTGGCTGGACAGAAACCAGGGCTGTGCCTCACTTTTGCCAGCTGCATTTTTGCATTTACATGCTCGATTGGTATCACAGATCACCATGGGTGGGGAATGGCCCTCATCCAAAGCAGGGAATGGCTTCTGGCAAATGCTACTAACAGGTATTTCAAGTCTGCCTCTTTGCTATTCAGGAGCTGCACTGTTTGACCTGCTGGCCGTGAAGGACACATTTTAACTTCACTTCTCACCCCACCTGATCTTTTCGAGCCTAAGACGCATAACACAGAGATGAATTTGTTGAAGGGCATGAAGATAAAAGGAAGATATTCCCACTGAAAGGATGACAGGAAACATGCGATGAGAATGTCTCTAGAGCTTATAAGCTAAAAAAGACTTTCACCTACATATATAAAAAATTGTTTTAAAATAGCACAAAGTTCTCCACCAGCCTAAAACAGGCAATGCATGGYTGAATTACAGTACATTTTAAATTGAAGAAATAAAGTTACTCTGATAACACCAGAATGTTGTTCATGCATGCACTGTGCACACCTCAGAAGYTGTGACATCACATTTGAAACACAAATGGAAAAGCAAAAATAAGAWAATAAACGACTCAGTATTTTCACATAAGCTGTGTGAAGACAGAAGAGAGGTTCTCACCTGTCTGCTTTGAGATGGCAGTGTGGCAGCCTGCATCTGTCTCTGCATGCGATGTGGCTGCATCAGCTGTCGGAACTGCTGCTGGAGAAACTGGCTGTTGTTGTTCTGCTGGGACTGCTGCGTGGCTGGAGACTGCTGCTGCTGCTGCTGCTGCTGCTGGAGATAGTGAATGAGGGACTGCTGCCCTTGCCCTGCTGTCAGAGGGGACATCTTTTGAGTAGCTGACTCTGAGGCAAAGTGAGACAGCGGTTTGGTGTTATTGAAAGAAAACTGGTCTTGGCTAACAGGGCTCTCATTCACCAGACCTGGCTGCAAGCTACTGGATGGCTGTTGCATAATTATGTTCATATTTTTGGTCTGGTTTGTAGTCATTGATTTAAAAAGYGAGTTCTGCATACTTGTGGGGTTGCTGGTGGGAGTGATGTTAGACATTAATGTACCTTGAGGACTGAAGGGCTGCTGATGCAGAGCTGGGCTTGACAGCTTTTCTGGCCTGTACGGTGGAGAAGGTCCAGTATTTGTGGAGGCCATGCTGGCAACCAAGTTGTTCTGTGGGCTTTTAATGCTGTTGGCTGGCAAGCTGGCTGCTGTCAGGGCGGGCAGCATGGAGCTCTGTGGGCTGAAGGGTTGCTGGCTCAGAGCAGGGCTGGAGAGCTTCTCAGAGCCATAAGGGGGAGAGGGGCCATTGGATGGGGTGCTGCTGGAAGTCATGCTCGAAAGAAGAGTGTTTTGAGGACTCTGAATRTTGTTTCCTGGTAAATTATTTGCAGGCATGCCAGATACCATAACATTTTGAGGACTGAAAGGCTGATGGTGTGGGGATGATCCTGCCCTGTAAGGTGGAGAGAGACCAGGAGGAGACATCGTTGGCCAGCTGGGAGCCTGTACTTGCTGCTTGCTACCAGACACCTGCTTGCTGGCTGCCAGCTGCTTCAGCTGCTGGGCGTGCCAGTTGGAGCCAGGCATGTTGGGCAGGGGGACCGGGAGCATCGGTGGTGGCTGGTTCTTGCTCTGAGCTGCTGTAGAGATGGGCGAAGCTGCAGGTTTGTTTGAGGGAGGAACTTGGAAGTTAGCTCCAGCAGATGATGGTCTCATCTGAGGGGATCCTCCACTGGTTGGATTGCAGCCTGGAGAAAAATCTTTGTTAGCAACGTGGTTCTCCAAGTGGGAAGTCTGCGGGGAGGATTTTGGAGTGGTGCTTATGTTTGGCTGGGAATGACTCAGACCGAGTGGATCTTCAGCCTTGCTGCACAGAATCTTCTCCAAATCCAGGTCATTGGGAGAAGGATCAGGCATTTTKGTCAGCTCTTCCAGTAGATCTTGCAGCTCTTGGTCCACAGACTGTAAGCTGTTTCCTTTCTCATCGTAGTGGACCATGCTGTTGGTCTGCCCTCCCATGGGCCCCTTCTGACTGATYTCTGTGTTGGGTGGCACTGAGAACGGGGAGCCAATGCCACCACCGTTCATGTGGTTGTTCTCCAGGAGCACCGGGTGCCCCGCCACTCCCAGGGAAGAGGCGCCGTGAGCGGCGGAGAACGGAGAGCTTTGCATTTCGGGACACGCCACGCTGGCATTGGCACCCTGGCCCATGGCAAGGTTCACATCGTCAAGACAAAGTCTTTTACTGTCATTTGGGAAAATGACATCAGGCACGCCACTGGAGGCAGGAGAGCTATCATCTTCCAGTTTTCTTTTAATGGATCCCTGTAACTGTGAAAATACAAAAGGAGAAGAAAGGATCTGTTATTGACCATATTCTGACATGCGCTGAGGCTCCACACTACAGCACTGGGTTGGAGATAAAGAAAATTAAATCATACAATTAAAAACCCAATCATGTGAGGCAAATTCAATCAGGATTTAAATGGGTGCAACTTCACTGAAATCAAAAGAGTTATAGTCAGACAAAGGCTAAATCTYGTGTGTTGGCCTTAAAACAGATGTTAAAGCTATAAAATACTGTCTGTCATGTGAACTTTAATACAAGTTTTTTTAATAGTTTCTGGTTCCATTTCAATTAAGACATTWTACTCCCTGCATAACAAACATGCCAACATTTTTATGTGACAATTTTTAGGTCTAAATGGCAAATCTGAATGAAACCCTGGACTGAATGTAGCGACCYTCTGCCAGTGACTCGGATTAAATTCAGACCTGAGACAATTAAATTGTTTTACATTCTTTATAGGCAGAACATCTGAAATAACTAGCATACTTTCTAAACAAACCAAAACAAAACAAATTCTCAGCTATCTATCTAAACAGACTTTCAGACTTCCTAATCACAGATGTTTTAGATTCCAGAAAGAGTAAGTAACAGCTAAACKGCTTAATTTTTGTTTATTCTTCTAAGTCTAAGGCATTGTGGGCTTCGTTCTTTTGAAGGATTGCCACTCATTCATAAAAATGGACATGTTTTCAAAATACAATTATATAAATATCTTGATCTACAAGAAATGGTGTTGTAAATTCACAAATCTTAGGGAAAAGAAACCTGCCTTCTACATATAAAGAAACTGAAACTGAAAACAATGCTTCTCATACTATTTCAGCCTATGGCAATCGCTTACAAATAAAATAATCTGTGGCTTTCAGTTTTAACAAGCATGATCTGTATGTCACAGGATTAATCAGACATTAACACTGCTGCTTCAAGTTAAGGGAAATAAGCGTTAAGACCTTGTTTATCAGTCGAGTATTTAGAAAAGTATCTCATCAACAATGGGAAAACCAAAGAACACTGGTTCCTCTAAGCCAGCTCACAGTAACGCCTCTCCCAGATCTTGGCTACAACTCCAAGTTGCATCTAGTGCAAAAAAAATCCATCTAATAAAAGCTCATAWCACCAGAAAAGTCCCCCTTTCAACCCCAGCATAACCAGATCCACCCTAGGGCTGTGCTGCATATGTCCAACTTCTAAATTTTACACTAATTTTTAAACACATCACAGTTATGCCTCAGTCACTGCACAGCTGCAACACTCTGGTGCTCTTGGACAAGCAGAGGGTGTACAGAGGCTGACAAACAGCTGATGCCCACCCCTAAATGCAGCCCATATTCAGGCAATTGCCCAGGCTCTGAGCKGGGAACGTGGCAGGGCTCCCTGGTGGTCTCACACCAGTGCCCTCTCTTCACTTCTGTGTGAACTGGTGGGCAGAGGGACAATGGCACATTTGTGCCCACAGTCACTGAGGCTGTAGATGCAGTTTGGGATTAGAATCAGACATTGCCATGCTGGTATCCGCCTTACACAGGCATTTGGATACAAGTTGGTTGTCTGTCAGCATCATGGCACATCTGGAGATTGCAGTGAGCTGCTGAACAGCTTTTAGGTGTTCATCTACCCTCCTTCACCAGACACAGCAGCTCTGGCATTGTGGCAGAGCCCTTCCCACATGGGTATTTTCCCTTTACTCCTGCAGAGTTCCCCCTTACAGAGTTATCAGTGCTTGTCCAGTGATCTCCAGTGACGTTGCTCTAACATGGGCTGTGCTCAGAAAGCTGCTGGGGAGAACTGAGGAGAGCTGCTTCCAGTGCACATTGTCTGATTACCTGAGAGCCTCTTTGGGCAGCAGTGTTTGCCCTGGGTCAGGATTGCTGCTCTGTGAGAGACTGTCCCAGTGTCACAGCCAGACACTGCTGCACCATCAGCCATTTACTGATGAGGCCAAAATTTGCTTTGCTTTAGGAAATGGAACCAGGCCAAAATCTTCTCACAAGTGTTAGTCTAATGATGGATTAAATTGTTTTCCTCCATTTTCTCTGCTAAAAACTAAGCCAGAGTTGCATGTTTCAACAGATGTTGCCCTGTGTAGGCTGAAACATGTTGGTAGAGCATAACTACATATATTTAAAACTCAGACATGTACAGAGAGTATTTACAAGGGCTTCACATGTCCAAAACAAACAGARTGTGCTCCCAAGTTGCACCCTGGGAACTTGAGGCAGGAAGTGSTGGGGGATCTCCCACCCTTGGCCAGCTGACATGCTGGCATGCATGTTCTTGCCAGCTCTTCCTTTGCCATAGGACATTCCTATGCTCTGAGTTACTGGGGAAAAATGTGGGCTTTCTAAACACTCTGAAATAGCTTTTTAACTGTTGCACTGGGGAATAAATGTGATGGGAAAACAAAACTCCATTTCCCCTAGATTATTACTAGATACAAACAGATAAAATAAGGCCATAGCTTTCCAAGGGCATGGGTATTCCAAAACTGGGACAGGACTTTTAAATAGGATGTTGTTGCTTAGCCCTTCTGAGAAGATTGGCTGTAAGAGAGGCAGTGAAATTAGCTGGGTGTCATGTTCTCTTGAAAAGCAAGATTCCTGTTTCCCAGGTGAGTATTTGCACAAGTACCATAAAATCCAGAAGACCGATTTCTCCCCGTGCAGGCAGGTATAACTCCACAGAATTTAGCAGCGTTGCTTTTGCTTAAGATAAATTGACTACAGCCCCAAACTTGAGAGAGAAAGATACTCTCCTTAAAGCAACTAAACAAATGATAGAATGATTTTGGTTARAAGGTGCACTTGGGTGCCATCATCCTTCTGCTTCAAGCACATCACCAATGTTAAAAACAGGCGACAGCCACCAGGCACTTCAGTATGAAGTTTCCATTATAAACAGAAATCCCTCCTGGCTCTGGCTGGGCTGGCTCAGAAGCRGTTTTCAGTGTTCCCCACTGACACCCCGGTGGTTGTCACTCCCACACAGCACGCTCAGGGCTGCTGCTGCCTGTGAGGAGGCAGCAGTTCCCTCCCCAGCTCCCAGGGACTGCTCTCCATGCACATGTGCTGGGCAGCCCTGACCAGAGCAGGGGACAGTAACACGGTGTCATATTGCTGGGACTCCTCTGGCTCAGACATGCCAGCCACAGTGGTGGCAGGAAAGCATTGCTACAACGATCCTACAACGTTTAGGACCAACAGTTCTGACCTCACTAATTCAAGAAGCTGTTTGTTGCAGAATGTTCGTCCAGTACTCCCAGATGTCGCAAGACTCTCTCTTTGAAGCCGATCTATCATTTTCTAGACTCTTCCTTATCAAACATATTTTTATTGTCCACTTCCTTCATCTGACTMCAGATTCCCCAGGATTTATTCCATCTCTTTCTCCTCTTCTTTACTTACACAATTTGACAAAATCAACAGAAAAGAGAACACTGAAGTATGTTTTTCCCCTTTTTCTGCTAATTAGTGTATTGGGCAATTCTACTTCAAACTGAATACCTGGGAAGTGAATGGAAATATTTTAGAAATGCATCGCATCACACACACACACACACACACACACACACACACACACACACACACACGCACACACTCCTAAGCGGGCTGGGGGCTGCCTATGGCTCAGTATGGGAAAGCTTCATTCAGATGTGCAAGGACAAAGCAGACAAGCAACAAAGGGGCTCCTCCGACCTTGTCAAAATGCTTTAAAATGCACTGGCATGCACAGGCTAACTTCTGTTTGGGAATACCTGGGAAACAAAGGCAGGCTCTCCGATTCAGGGAATATCCGATTATGAGTTCTCCATTATCTCAGGTTTGCTTTTAGCAGTGATCCCAGCTCTACTGTCCTCTCCAAACCAGCAGGCTGTCTTTCTGGGAAGGACCCGAGTCACGCAGGAGCAGCGCTGCTGGCTCGACGTAGCAGCACAAGCAGAATAAATAATAACTGTTTACGCTGCTCTGTCCACGGAAGCTGCACAGCTGTGGTTACAAACAGCTAATTTGTCACACGCTCCCTCCCCGCACCAAACTGATTCCCTCCGTGTGGGCAGAGCTCTCCACAGGCTCCTCTTGTGCAAGGAGGGAAAGGCAGGAGAGGCCAGTCCCTGGCTGTGCCCTCCTTGAGCTGAGCTCACTGGGGCTGCCACGAGGGTGACCTGGAGCATCAGGCACCTTCCAAACTTAGAGGTGGTGCTGGCCTTGAGGAACTCACTATGAATTCATTGAAGGGAGAAAGGAAGGCAGGAAGGGGCAAAAACTGAACCAGAGTGATCAAATTGTTAATAAATACACACTGCAGTGGATCCATTGGATTTTAATTACCAGCCACACGTGGGCACTTCTGGACTGGCTCCCTGCTTCGCCAGCACTCAGCCTTTCTTCAGTGGTAACAAACACATCAGCTGTCCCCAGCTGCCACCCCAGCTCTCCCCATGAACCACGCTGCCCCATGGCTCTCCTGCCAGCCCCTGTTAATTCTCCACCAGGAACTCGTGCCTTCCTTCTACTTCTCCTGGGAAGGAGCAACAACATCCTGCACTGGAGAGCCGTGTTCCTCCAGCTTTGCAATGACCCCTCCACCAGAAACAAGCCATCTCCAGCCAGACATTCCTATTTAGGCCAGCATACTGCAGAAATGAGAGAGGAAAAACATTAAGCAAGGTATTTCAGTGCCTCTTCTTGCAGCCTGTCAGTGAGTCAAGCCTTGATTTACAACAACYGCAGGGTGCCCATTATTGATCTGCACTGTCCCACCCCACTCAGTGCCACAGACAGGTCCAACCTACAGCAGCGATTCCCACACCTACACAGCCTCTTCAGGAGAGCACTGASAGCAAGGGGATGCTGCCATCCTCATCCTCCCTTGGCAGCTGCCCCTGTGCCCCACAGCACGGCTGGACACTCTCCTGATTTAATAAATTGAAGTTTATGGATCAATGACTGGGATATGCAGAATGGCACTCAGATAACCTTCCTTCACTAGGAATCTCAAGACTCTTGTAACTCTTGGGAAATCCCAGGTATTGGCTTTTCTGTTTGACTGAAGAAAAGAAATTATTGTAAAAGTAGATGGGGCAGGTGGGGAAAACATCAGTCTCACCACAGATCCTGGGATTTGCTAATGTGGTGGCAGCTTTGCACAAAGCCTTTCAGAGCAAGACACCTGGGGAATCCAGGTCACTAAMAGGCTGCTAAGATCTGGCATATCTGAATTATTTTGACAGAGAGAGCACATTTAATTTTCGGTGGAAGGACTGAGCAAGGCAGAAGCCTGAGATAAATAGAAGTATTTTTTTCTTCCCAGTATTTTCTCAAGGCATATTGCAAACTGTTCCCTCCACAAAGTATAAAACCTGAGTCTAAGCTTTGCTCAACTGAACTGACCAGAGAATCTGTCTCTTTCAAACCCTAGACACTGCCAAAACTGGAAGTATGTATTTGCCAGAGGCAAACTGTTTGCAACATTCAGCGATCAAGACTTCAGCCTCTGTGGCTTCAACAAGCTTCAGCGAGACCTATCTGCCCATCAGCCCAAAATGTTTCTATCTGTTCTGACAAAAACAGTCATGCAACGAGAAAATGGAACTGGCAATTTTCCATATAAAACAAGAAAACTTCACCATTTTTTTTCTCCCATGCCTTGAATTCACAGTTTGGAAAGTTTGGTGCTCTCTATTGCTCATTTATCCACACTCTAGATAGATTTTAGTGTCCTGCTAATATCTGAGGACAGTTTGTGAAAAAGAACTGATAATGTGCCTGCGTATTTAAAGCTGGAAAGTAGATCTGATGTATAATATTGCCTTTTAAATGGCAGCAGTTTCTTGCAGACTCTCTGTGTTGAGTGGCAGGCTGGCTTGCACATGAACAGCAAACCCCAAATGCTCCTGGGCAACAATCCCACTCCACTGGAGCAGGACCTGGCACTGCACTCAGTGCATTTAGCWCATCTGTAGGTTTCTGTTTGTGCATGCTGGCTGCAGTTTGGTAACAGACATCACATTATATACCTGAATCCAAGAAAAAATGCCTCTTGCTGATCAGTGAGCAGCCAAAGCAGTACCTGACTGAGAGGAACATAAACTACATTTTATCAAAGTCACATCTCAGGCTACAAGGAGAACTCAAGGAGGCTCAAGCAATTAAACTACCATTCACTTTCTCCACACTAAGATTAAACATAAGCTAAAATCACATTCTTCCTACTGCTTTAGGCTGCTTGACCCTTCTGATTTCAAGCAGTTTGAGCATGGATGGACATTAAGTTGTCATTTTACAGTGTCAGAAAAGAGATCACAGTGCAGTRCCAAGCTACCAGAGGCATGCATCAGTGTGCTTAAAAATTGCAATTTTCCAWTTCTTTGGGTAAGGAGTATCAGAATAAAGTCCTCTTTGAGGTCTGTTGGGTACTTGCAGGCTGCAAAGGTGGCAGATCTGTTTGCAATGAGGTGTGGTGCCAGAGAAAGGATTATGAACAGGGAAAATCCACAAGGTCCCCACGCAGAGAGGGAAGCAATCCTGGCTGCAAACACAGAACCTGGCCCTTTAGCTGGTAAGCACAGAAATCCCAAGCATCAAATATTGTGACTAGACAAAATCAGAATAATGTGACCTTACAATAAGCTTAAAACAYAGAAACTAATAGGAAATTCAGCTTGGACTACCATAAACCCAAGGTTTAGCTTTCTTTTTTTTCCTAAATTTTAACAAAAACTTAAGGGGAAGAAAATACTACAAATATGACTTTCTCCTTCATGTATTTGTGTGAATGAATTTATACTTATAATGAYAGAAATATGTGTGGTCTATATCCTGCTTTCAAATGGAACAACTTACAGCCTACAGAGCAGCAAGTTTGTGAATAAGATTTTTCTTATTACCCCTGTGGAAAATCACAGGAAACATTGCTATCGTCTGAATAAAGGTATCAATGTAGGATGAGTTCCAAGAAGAGAAAAGACATTGCCAAGAAAATACCTATTTTGCCATCCCACACAAGCAAGACACATGCAAGAGGCCAAGTAGCATTCACAACAAAGAAATGAAAAAAGAAAAAAAAAAMCAGTAGCTTTGATACTTTKCAGGTCAGACAGAATTACCAGACTCATTTGGTAGGCACCAACAGAGATCTGCCCTATCAAAACAAATGTTCAGAGCCTTCCCATCTTGTCTTTCCTGAGCAATTCATCTGCTTTCGGTATTAATGGCACTGTTAAAATGGAAATTTTTCCAGGAGAAAAATTGCCGTTGACAAATGGCTCTGGAAGAACAGGACTACTGCCTGCTCCTGTGTTGTGCTGCTAGCAGGAGATCTCTGTGCAGATGCCTTGTAATTAGTCATCTGAAGACTTACAGCAATCACGTCACGCATATTGTTTGGCTGTAACTTCCACGTTCCATTTAATGACAAGTGTTATTAACTAGACAGCTGAAGACAGAACAAGTTCTCTGCCTCTTGGTTTGAAGCTGTAGTGCAAGAGCATTTCTTACATATCTGGCTATAAATCAAGATCAATCTTAGACTCAATGCCTTCCCATCAGTATTACCTCATCTTACCTCAGTTTTAATACCAGCAGTATTGTTTTATATCTTTTTTTATAGTCCATTAATTTCGAAGTCCTATGGAACACTTTGCAGTAATTTTGTAGACTACATTAATTTCTCACAGCAATATCTAGGCTGGAGAATTGCAGATCCTCTCCACTGAGCAAAAAGTGATGTTTTTGCTACTTGGGTCTCTCAGGATTTGCAAGATACTTTTCTCTCTTCTTTTTCAGCCCCTAACACTGGCACAGTTATGCAACCACTACAAGTAGAAGAAACAGGATGTACATGTTCCTAAATGATGAGATAAGTTTACCATTTATTAGGTAACCTGATAAAACCCAGCCTGACACTTCTTTTCTGCTATATATTGTATTATATTTTTAATATCTCTGAACACTTAGTCCTGTGGTTTTAYCAAACTTCAGGTGCCATTCTGTCAAAAGGTATGGTTGGGGAATTAATAGCCTGGAGGCAAAGCCTCCAATTAGGTCAAACCTAGGGACAAAGAACTTTCAAATTCACAGAACAGTAAGAAACAATGGGATTTCAGTCTGAAAAAAGGCAGATTTTTGTTCCAACAGCTCAAGTACTCACTTACTTACTCCCCCACAGAATAACAGCTCCAGCCTCCCGTGTGTGGCTGCCCCCGARCGCTGACACCAGTGCCCTTCTGCTGCCTGTCTGCACTGGAAAGGGATGTAYTACTGCATCCAGAGCTCTCCTCTAGGCTTGGGGGGACAAAACATTCAAAAGAGCAGTTTGAAGCTTCTCCTGAGTGGTTTCAGAAACTGTAGCACAACTCTTAGGAAGGACGGAACAAGTGGGCACGAAAAGAAACATCCTGAACGGCTCCTCTCCTACTCTTTTGGTGTTSCTCTGTCTTTCAGAAAATGAAACAATAAACAGGATATTGATTAATACAGATCCAAAAAAACAAGCCTCACTTAGAGAAAAGAGACAATCAATCYAGTGTGTCTCACAGAAAGTGGGTGTAGAGAGAAGTCTGTATAACAGCCAGAAGCAGAAATCTTTTGTAAAGCACAGGAATGAATATTTAATTTGTTTCTGACTATTTCATGTTATCCCACCACTTTCATCTTTACCAGCCCAGAACCTCTGCTATTCTCAGYGTGCATCAGCTGGGATATGAACGTGATTCATTGGAAAAATGCTGTTGGTGCACACCTTTCCTCCTGGAGCAGGAAGATGACCAGTCCAGCACACGACTCTTGCTCCTGTCATACCTGCTCTTTGAACATGGCTCTCGTACTTCCAGGACCTTTAAAGGGATTTTGCATATCAGTGGTATTATAAAGCCCAAACCAAACACATATTCCAGCCCTGAAGCCCTCATTCTGTATAAAGCTACTGAAATCTTGGCCTCAATGAAATAATCAGTTGGASTCAATGATCTTAGGTATTTTTGAACCTAAGTGATTCTATGAATCTATAAATACTTTGGGATGCTGACATCATCAGGGATGATGTTTCACTCTTTTCTCCYTCATTATTACTAACTTAAGGAGTGAATTAAAAATACACAGGAGTTGAAGAAATTCTCTCCACCAGAATATGCAAYGCCTAAGTTACTTGGGTTTTAACCAGAGAACCTCTCCACTTGCTATAGATACCAGTTCCCCTCTGTCCTAGAAGCAATGTTAATCACACATTCATCACTGCAAATTGACAACATAAATGCTGACTTATGCAAACAATGTTAGAGAAAATGGTGTTCTTGCTGCAGGAGTGAATTACACAGCCTTTTAAGCTTTCCACACTTCTCAGTTTTATGTAAACTCTAATTTCTAAGCTTTTGTTCTGCCTTGAAAGGTCACACGGTTGAAAGCCATGAAGCATAGCATGTGTTCCCACTGATATTAAAATACTGTTTACTAAATCATGCATATAAATGTGAAGAAGAAACTGTTTGCAACCTACTGCGTTAATARGAGATGATTTATCAGACAACACAATTCCAAGTATCAACATGTGGAATGTAAAGATCTGATCTCAATCACAAAATGTGATTTTTTTGGCTGTTTTTTGAAGCAAAGTCTCTGCACTGCCATGCAATCACACTAACTTCTGATGACACTGTATTTGACTGATTAAACTCTTAATCGTGCCAATGCTTAACTTCAGGAATACAAGTGGTCTTTTTAGATTTGAGCATATGATTGCACATTTGCAGGATCAGGATTTCATTTGCATATTCAAATTGCAAAACTGCATCTTCCTTTTGTCTGTGTAAGGCCAACTATAGCGCTCCAAATGCTAAACAACCACCGTAGAGTTGGACAGTATTTTTAGCATCTCTGTGGTGCAYTTCTATCTTTAGCTGCTGTGTTCACAAACAATCCCACAGGACACTGCATAGCTAACATAGCTCAGGCTCTTCACCACATTCCAACTTTTCTCCCAAAACATGGTGAAAGCRAAGCATAAAACAGGTCAGTTCAGGACCTGCCAAAGTTTCCTTAGATGCATTGTCTTGAGCAGAGCAGAACTATTTTCAAATACAAAAACAACAAAACCTCAGCACATTCTGCTCTGGAGTGGGGATGGAGCTTGCTGTGACTTCCTCCGGGGAAAATACAGCTCTGCACTCCCAGTTTGCACTCTGCAGATAAATCAAGTAGGACAGCGAAGGATTTCTGCATGTTGTTTCCTAGCAGGATGTGCCCATGGGTTCATGGCAAATTTCTGGTCAAAGCTTAACCCTGCAAGAGAAGTTAATAATTGAACTTGCCAAATCATCACAATTTGTAAATCCGACTGTGCCTTGTTTTTACAAAGGGGCATATTAAACCAGTGAGCCATTTTATTAGACTCATGCTCATGTAACAAAAACATGTGTTAGCTCTTGAGTGCCAAGTACCATCCTGGAGGGTTACCAATCCCTGATACAGCCTTTGTAGCCAGACTGCAGTTATCTGTCATAACAGAGGAGCTAGTTTGGAATACACAGGATGAAGCATGCTGCACCACTTGGGAATATTTTACATGGTCCTGGTCTCTTTGTAAAGCTCTAGGAAGATGTACTGCATGTGGAGGAAGAGAGTTTGAAACTGCTGGCTGSAGTGGGACTATCTCACAGAAGCCTCCTGGATAGCTGGAGATCCCCCCTTCATTCCCCAGAGGAACTTTTGCAATGGCTGCAGCACCAACAAGGGCTCAGTGCATAGGAAAGGCTTTTAGAGGCATCTGCATAAGGCTTCAAAATCACAAGGCTACCACAACGAGAGAAAAGACTCATCTGGGGCACGGGAGTATTAATCAGATGATTGACCTCTGAAGCTTCAAATATGAAATGCTTTGCACACCGAGCTGGAGCTGCACATGGAGACAATAGCCTCCAATATCTTGATTTACAGAGGAAGTACTGATGGAATCCCATATATCCTGTTAATGGTGAAAGGAAGRGAATTATGTAAAGGAACTATTTTTTTATTAAGTGTCTTAGCTAAGCCTTGCAGATGAGCCTAKACACTTGGCTCCAATTTAATTTCAAGGGGACAAGATAACCCGAAAACCCTTAGAAAACCCTAGACCTTGTGAGTGCTTCACAAATGGGCTCCTCATTTCCCCACWCCACTTACCTTCTCTCTAAACTCTATGTGCTATCAAACACTCTGTTATTAGAACTCATTAAACGATAATGGACCTTCCAAGCAGTGCTCAATCACTTCCTCTACCCTACCACAGGTAAGGAGTGGGAGGTGAGAACTGAGGAAACAGCACCAGGGCTAGCAGGGTGTCCCTGCAGCAGCACCAGAGCAAGGCTGGAGGCAGTGCCAGGCAGCAACAGTACCATGCATTATGGCTGCAATACACCATGTCTACAATATACTTATGCTTTTTTTTGTTGTTGTTGTTCTCACCAGAGTTATTTTTTCCTTTTAAGCCTAGCATAAGTTCAATTCAGAGTATCATAGTTTTTTGTCCAAAGTGTTTACATTACACAGCATGAGCATCAGGTTAAGGAGAAAACCAAAATACTCTGCAGGTACTTTGATTTTTTTCTGAGCCCCTTCTTAGATTTTCAAACGAGTAGAGGCTTTCCCTTCATCCACAGAGCAAGGCTGACATCTTGGGTTATAGTCCTTATCCTAGTGAGGGCTCCTTAACTGAGAAATGTGGGTTGCAAGACTTGGCCTTTGCTAAGAAACAATGATATTACAGGAAAACTCACTTTATGCTTTTGAACATCAACACTGAATTACCCTTCCATTTTCTAATACAGACACGATGTCTGGAGTTGAACAAACACATTCTTGAAAGGTCAGAACACTTAGACTGTGTGTACCTAGTTTAGGACAAAAAAACCTGTTGTTACTTTTTAGTTATGACATTTCAGTTTACCCACAAGAATTACACTACTTCCCCTGAAAGTTTATAAGCTTGAGAACATGCTCTTCTCCCAGTGTTGGAAAGCGAAGGCAAAACTCTTTTTCTACATAAATTTATCACAGCTGCCACTGAATCCCGTGACTTATTGAGAATTCTGYCTTTCCTCCAGGAAGGGCTTGAGCCACCAGCAGACACAGGCACAGGGATGCCCTGAGCACTGGGAGAGCAGCTGGATGGCACTGAGGGAGAGCTGGGGCCAGCACACACAATCTTTCACTCTAAAACTTCACAAACCTGAGTTAACAGCTAGGAATTCTCCTAAAGCACACAGCTGCAGGGCAGGTAGCTCTTCAATTTTTTTCTGAAAGAATGGGAGGAACTTCCTCTTTGAGCTACCGTTACAGGGGCTAGTGAGGATATAACACTGCAGCCATCAGGAAACGACTGTCATGTCCGGCTGGCACTGTGCAGTGTTCCTGGGGAGCTGCAGGGACCTTGTGAACTGGGAACAAAAGTTTGGATTTCCTGGAAGTGTTCTCATCTGTCACTGAACACTGTGYTGTGTCCACCTTCAAGTTTCAGGGCGTTCAGGGAACTGAAGAGGCACCAGTTTAACCCGAGCCCAGAGARGGGAGGTTCACTTCATCCCAACAGAGCTGCTTGAGATCACTTCACCACTTTAGACCGTATTCCTGCCCTGGGGCTCAGAGATCCCAACGCTGCACTGAGCCAGCTCTGGCACTGATTAGCTCAGGTGGGCACTGTGTTAATGCAAACCTGGCTGGGCCATGCTGGGGCCCCACAGGACACTGCATTGCTGTGCCCAGGCAGTGTCAGMAATCCCAAGCAGATCTGCACTGAGAGAAAGCCCCCTTAAGGACATCTTAGGCACGGTAGGATGACTGTCCTCTATGAGAAATGACAGCCCCTCAGGTGGAAGCAGCTSAACTCCATCTGAGGAGCACTGAGTGGCTGCAAATGCAGTGGAGATTGTACAGGTGAGCCTCTGCAGAGTGGCTGAGGGTAACCATTTCATTTCACATTGGCACAGAGGCTGTTGGGTACTGCTCTGTAGAAGGAAATGAAACTTCTTCCAATGGACTAACGAGAATTTGCAAGTGCTTACCACAGCTGCAACCCTTCACCTCCATCTGTACCTATTCAAAGCTCTGCCAGGACCTTGACAGCGTTTCCTGCATGCATGGTGACCATCAATATGCATTTCACCAGTCTCCCATTCGCAGGTTCTCTTCTCCTCTGAAGCAGATTTTCAGCAGTGTCCCTCACAGTGCCCAGCCCCACTGGTTCTTCACCACAGTCCATACCCAGCCCTGGGCACCTCATCCCACCCCTGGGGCTGCTCTGGAGGAAAACAGCTCCAGTTCTTCAGAACTCACTTACTTCCTATTGAACTTGCTTGCAGAGACTACAAAGAAATTGTACCTGATTTCCTGTGCTTCAGTCACTAGATTTACCAGACATGAGGTAGGAAATGGGCAGGAAATGCCAACCTTTATATGGCAGCAATTCTTCCCCTTCCCTCCATGACACCATTTGAGCAGCACACCTAAACCTGACCTTGCACTTGGTAGTGAAGCCTTTCTTACACAAACATTTGATCAGATCTGGAGCCAAAAACAAATAGAAAGCCAAACACATTCATTTTTTTTTAAATGGAAAAGGCTGACACCCTATTTTATACCTATTTGTACTCAAATCTAAAACATACTGTGCATTTTTAACTGCATGAGTTTTGGGAAGATCAACAAAAAAAATTAAAACAATTCAACCTATTTTTTACTCCTCCTGGTACTGATGTAAAGACTGTAAAAGAACTGATACTTGGACTCTGTACAGACATGAGAGGTGCTGATGTACAAAAAAAAGATGTACTATGATTAAGTACATTTGTTAGGAGATTTCACCTGTTATATTTCTCCCTTTTAAAATCATCTTCGCTTAGCTTCCATTTAAAAATCTAAGCAGAAAACCAATACAGAGCTAGTCCTTCACCTTGTTTCTTTGCACAATCATTTGGACAGTGGATGTAAAATAGTATTGTTCTAACCTGGCAGCAATTTATATTTACTTTATCCAGGTGTAAATGGCAGCCTAAAGAATAAGGAATTGTAATTAGACACAGCATTTTTTTCTCTAGTAAAACTACCTCTCTTTTCCTCTTAAGCACCTAAAGTTGAAATCCAATTTCCCTCTTTTGTTTCCCCATTCATTATATATRTGACAGGGACAGATGAATGTCAACTGTATTTTTAAAGGAAAAATGCAGCCCAATTTATCAGTCCTCAAATACAAAAAGAAAATCTTCTTAAATTTGAAGTACTTTTTCTTAGTACACAACAAGACACCCAAAATAACCCATGGGAGATACGGGGTGACATTGGGGCAGACTGTTGATTTAGGGAAGTTTCTGCTCCAGCTGCACCCTGCGTGTTCCCTCACACGGCGTTTCCTGGTTTCCGTGAGACAAATCTGCTCTGTAACAAGACAGACAGTAAGTCAGAAGTGTCAATATGAGCAACTCCCTGAAAACAAACTTTGCTCATTTACAATGCAGCGTTCTAGTGTGGGACATGGAAATGCACTGCAGGGAAGGAGCTCGCCTGTGGCTGTGAACGAGCTGTGCCCACGGCAAAGCGYGAGGCCCCAATCCTCGACTCTGCCWAGAAAATGGGATTCCCAGGAAGAAGGGCAAGCTGACCAGGAGCTGTGTTACCRGGTTTGCTCACCAAGCACTTGTACAAGATGAGATCCTGCTCATCACTAAGTGCCCCCACACCCAGGGCTTGGAGTGCTGGGGGATCTGTCGGGATGGGGCTGGGACAGGAGGGCACCTTGGGCAGCTCTGAAAACCACAGCCCCATTTCATTATGCCAAAGTGGAGCTGTTATGGGAATCCTAGACAGCTCTCACATTTTTTTCCCCTAAAATGTGCAGAAGCTCATGGATTGAATGGGAGGGAAGGAGAATTAACCTCAAGCATATTTCCACTATTTTCTAATGATTTCTGCTTAACTCTAAGAGCAATCCAAGAATCAGGTGGCATTTCTATTGCGCTTAAAAACATTTAAATCTCTATATCAGAAAACAGTGGCAGCCTTCACCAGCACACAGTGAGCTCCTGGTTTCTGAAGCACATGGCTGTCAAACAACTGAACTCTTCTAAGAGAAACCTGGTCCATTAACAAGYTGAACCATCAAGCAGTCATGCAAGAACAGCAAACAACCCCACGAAAAGCTGCTGTCTTTCCATGCTGAACAAAAAGCTATTTACAGTAAGTGAAATAATGCAGCTTCTAATTATGCTTTGCCTCCCTCTCCAATGCATCTGCACACAACTTTCCCTTGGTTCCTGATGCAAATTTAAAGAAGCAAACCTTGTCCTTGTCTACGCTCACCTGTTCCTGGGGGTTCCTTTGTGCAGATGTCCTCMCAGCACCCATTTTGCCACATTCCAGTGCCACATGCAGATCTCATTGGGTCCAGGCACTCTACTGCCCCATGCATCAAAAACACTTCTGTTGGGTAACTCAGTGGTCATGAGCGATATTTTTTAAAATAAAAGCAGAACTTGGGCATTTTCTCTCTGAAATCTGTCTTTAGGATATTCTACACTCAGAACAATCTGTATTCAGTTTTATAACTGGACCTGAGCTGGTGAAACAACTGGAAACTTTGCTGCTGATTTCAGCAGGYATTTCTCTGTATCCACTCACAGTTCACTCTTTTGAGGATGAAATGATCTCCACATCTTTTACAACAACACCAGCACTGAGCCTMGCTTTCCGCATACCTGTGCATCTAGACACAAATAGAGATTTTATTGTTTCTGAACTCTCCATATTTGACTTCTCTCAAACCCCACGTGCAATACAAATAGCTGCACTACGCGGAAGAGAAAGTTTAACACAAATATTTATAATTCCAAAGCCTTAGACAACAATTGAGATAAACCCAGCAACAACAGCAGTGCAAGCTGTGCTGTGTGATTCAAGGGGGGTCCTCAAGGTGCAATTTGCATTTAATGTTTCTGCCATTAGCTCAGGCTTTAGGTGAAACAAAACACCCCACCTCATTAGGCAGGTGGAATAAAATGAAGGTGAGGTTTGCAACACTCGTACTTGGTGTGGGAAGAACCACACTCACTTGACAAGGAAGGTGATGCTATGTCCTGCAATTTAATTTCTGTAATTTTTATTTCYGAAAAAGGATCAGCAACCCTCCCTCCCCATCCCCCATTTTAAGTAGTTCCCAAAGGCATTACTAACAACAACAAATCTGTGGACAATGCTCTGCTCAAATCTTTTGCCTTTCACCTCCAGGCCAGCTGYTCTCCAGACACAGCACTGGGCTACAGAATGGGGCTGCTCTGATTTACAACTGAGGTGTTTAAAATAAGGCAATCTAATTATTGACTTGATAGCCCACAATGTCTGCAGTCAGCAAAATTTAAAAAATGCAAAATATTGACAGGATCAGACAAATACATAATGAGGGAGTTATTAAAATGCAAATTGCCTGCCTTCTAGTATTCCTGTGGTGTGTGGCACAGGACCCCAGAGCCTGCAGGCCTCTAACTCTGTGCTGGTTAGGAGGGAGAAAAGAAACAGAAAATGAATGGGCAGAGCTATCATGGGCCAGTTGAATGGGACCCCACATCATGGGGGTCCCCTAAAGAAAGACAATGAYTGCATGGGAATGGGATGCATTGCAAGAACAGGAGCCCTGCACACATCAGACCCCAGACTTTTCTCAATTTTCAGAGAGGTTCTGGAGCAGAGGGAAGCCCAACAGCAACAGTTCAGTGCCACATGTATACATCTATCTTGGGGGAACATCCAGAAAGGAAACTTTCTGCAAGTTGGTGAAACTTGACATCAAAATGCATGAAAGSCACTGCACTGAGATTTAGTAAGAAAGAGAAAGCCCAAAAAAAGATGTGATGGGAATCCTCTATCCAACCTGCTCTGGGATGCTTGCACCTGGCTTTAAGAAGAAAAAGTCCAGCACCCTGATCCAGTTTGAGAAGTCCTAACTGGAAGGTGAAAGAGGGTAATGTTACAAGGCATAGAATTCTCTCCCTTCTCATCTCTGTCCCCCATTTTCTCTTCTCATTTAAATAGCTTTCTAATCCTGTAGACTGTCTGGTATACACTTATTATTTTACCTTGCAGACACATTCCTCTRAGTCTGAGGGATGTCTATGTGTCTAGAGATCTATAATAGAACAAGTAAATAATACCATTCCCAGCTGGGCTGGATGATCTAAGCCCCAYCAGAAGAAAACTTTGATGCATAATATAAGTTCATGCAATGCATTTCAGTCATGTTAATATTGCTGTAACAACTTCTAAAAATGATGCCAATATAGACAGTGATACCTAATTAACAGGCAAATTCTGAGGGGGAGGTTAAATGCTAATTTTACWCTGGCATTTAGCCTAAGAACTTCATTATGCCATCTTCTATTTTAAACTGCAGCCATCCCACCTTGTGCTGTGCTGCCTCCCGTTCTCAGGCTGTATTGCGTGGGGCACAATAATTCCTTGCAAGACAGACAAGGTCACAATGGTTGGGGCTGGGTACCTGTCTGAAACCAGGAGAAAAGCTGGTCCATACCCCCAGGAGCCTGCAGGGACTCTGAAACGAAGCTTTATCCATGCTTTGTGCAGGGCATTAAAGTGATTGTTGGGACAGATGGATGTAGCTACTCAGGGATCCTGAAAAGGTGTCAAGAGGAAAAGGAACACTGCAGCAATAAAATCCCCACTGAATATTGGCCCTTTCCAGTACCTGGTTGGGGTGGCCATGGGCAGTGTGGGATCAAAGATTGCTGAGCCTCCTGCAGCACTGGTGAGCAGCACTGATACAAGCCAGCTCTCCATCTCATCTTTCAAATAAATGAAATCCAAACTAGATGGAGCTTAAAAAACACAGACAATGGCAAAGGTACAGAAAAAAAAATGAAAAATACTACAGAATACTTGAATTTACAGCCAGGGCTGTGGTAAAGCTGGATCGGATTTGCAGAGAAATTAGATGCCTCGTTAGCTRTGGATAGATGCACAACTGCCCAAATTTAAACTTCCTCCTTTCTCCAGCTCACCACAGTCATTACAAATCATGCAGCTGAATGAAAGCTGAAAAAGCACTAAGAACTTGGCAGTTTTGCTGTGGTGAGTCCAATAATAAATGAGTGACGAGGGGTGGCAGCACTGATAATCTTAATATCAAAAACACATTTTCTGCAAAGCAACCTACTATTGTTCGCATGTAAAATACATCATGTTGCTAGGAGGGAACAAACTGTCCTGCAGTTTACAGATAGTCATTTTATTCCAGATTCCCCCTGATGGTGACTCAAAACCCACACAATTCACACACCCTTTCTTTTTAATAAATGCACAAGATACACAACATGGCTGGGTTATGTTATGCCGCTCTAGACAGTGGTTTGAAAGGCAGAGTTGGAGGTGTATTTCTACTGTGCAGAATCACACATAAATKATTAACAAAAGTTAAGGAATGAAAGCAGAGCAAAGCTTCATCTGCCCAGCTAAAGTCAGTTCCTGAAACATGCTGAATGGCATGCCTCTGTTCTCAAATCAAATGGGCTGGAGGTAGCACAGCACCCAGGAGCCCTGCTCCCAACGGCACCTCTTCCTGGTCTCCCCATCTTTCTGAAGCAATTTAAAAATCCTGAAGGCTTCTTGGCGAGCCAATTTTTATCTCTCCCTCYCTCTGAAGTGACATTGCCTAGGTGAGGTTTACTTCTGTGAGCACTAGGTCTTTTTCCTAAAGCTAAAAATGTTTGTATAGATGCAAACAGCCTTGAACACGTGCAGGAAAATCTAGTGCACTGCTTATCAGTCGATTTGGCTTCACACCAAGAGTAACACACTGCTATAAAGGGCCAACACAGTGTGAAAAAGGAGCTGTTCTACTAGAATACACTCCGTTAATTCTGGTTGAACTGACATTCTCCTAGGACAAGAGCTCAAAACACATTTAGACTATTGTACTAAGCGTGGCAGGGAATGGAGCAGCAGGCTGGTTTCTCTGATGTCACTAAACAAGAGGCAGACTTCCCCCCACCCGAAAAAAACCAAAAAAAAACAACCCAAAACCAAAACCCAAAAATCAATCTCTTGAAAAAGCAAATGTGGGACAAACTCTCACAGCATCRTCTTCCACCAAAATAATATCAGGTTTTAAACAAAAAATCCCCACCACCCTAGCAGGGAAAAAAACCCTGAAAAGTCAAAAATTCCAGCCTCACTACACTTACTGTAATTGTCCTTTATAAGAAGAGCCCTCTAGTTATGTGAAATGACATTGCCTCGGCGCCCCGGGCTCCCCGCGCTCCGCACAGGAAGGAAGCAGACACACATCTCTTTAAGAGCCGTTTCCTCTCTGCTCTATTAATTTCGGAGATTAAGCAAGCCACTCCTTTGTGGCATAACAGAGCAAGATAGAGCCATTGTGTTCGAGGAGAGTCCTGCTCACTGGCTTCCTACCTTTCAGCRGGGGGATGCCTTTGCACTTTATTCTCAAATGAAACACCAGAAAACTTCTAGCGGCCCTAAACCCCCCCCTTATTCTTAAATTACAATTTCAGCACAGAAGAGGCGAGCAGCCCCATTCCTTTCCCCCTCACTGCTGAGSATTTCAGTGTCTCACTGACACAGTTAAGGATGTAAAAAACCTAAACCAGCTGCATCAGATGAGGAACTCTTTTTTCAAGGGCCCTGAATCAACAGGATTTATTTAATCAGGATTATTTTGCCTGGACACACACATCCCACCTCCTGTCCCTCCCTGCCGTGTTGAACCTGAAGCATTAAATTTGCCATCATYTTTTTCCCCTCTTCTTTTTTTCCTTTAAAAATTTATACACCCTTTTTGCTCTTTTGCCTGCACAAAATCCCTTCAGCTCGTACCAGATGCCTGATGACCTTTAATAACACAGAGGCCATCGCCTCTCCATTTCAAAGACTATCAACACATCTCGTGTTGGAGCCTGGGATTACATGGGCCACCAAAGCAACCACCAGCCGACCAGAGCCTCAGCTGTTCCTGATGTATTTTTGATGGAAGAAGAGAGAAGCAGGAGAAGATTCAACCAATGCGTAATTTGAAATCCCCACTCCAAGCCTGGGCTTCCACATTTCCTTCTAAAGCTCACTTAGATGCTTTATCCTCAATTTCTTTGCAGACTGTTAAGCAGAGAGGCTGGGAACACAGGACCCTTTTGGAGTCGGCGGCCATAGGAAATACCAGTTTGTGGGGGCGCACGAAGCTGCAGAATCTTGAGACACGTTCACATTTCTTACAGTGTAAACACGGCCCTTGCTAAACACAAATGCCATCAGCAGCGAACAGCTAAATTCAGGGGGAGGGGGGAAAGATAACACATGCTCAGGGCTTTTGAGCAGCAGCAGCAGCAGGAGAAAGAGCGATCTCCTGGCTGGAGCAGGAGCGTGCGAGCCAGAACACTGTTTGTACTGTACCTTCCCTTGCAACACAGAGTCAGGAACACAAAACCCATCCAGATAAAACAATCTGCCTATTCAGCAGCTTTCTTTTCATGAGCTGCTTCATCTTTGCAGGCTGCCCCCCCTTTCCCCTCCCCGCTTCCCAGTCGCCAACTGAAAACTTCAGAAAGAAAAGAAAAGGAGAAAGGAGTTGTTCAGACAAAGGGCTGATTCTCTGYGAGGGGAGGGCACACACACAGAAAACACGGTCACGGTGTTCTGGGCACAGCACTGGCACGTTGCTCTGCCAGGAGTTGTAGGAGTCTGCTCCCCAGGCTCTGCTTCACGTTTTGGGACCACGCATTTAGGAAAAGAAGGGAGCTGCAGCTCCTGCACTCCAGCAGCGGCCCCTTGGATGTGTTCCTGGCCAACACTGCAGCTGGGCATTTGCATCTCTGCATCTTCTCCCACACTACATGGGGCAGGCTCCTCTCAAGACTTTGCCTCTCTGTTGTCAATACAAATCTTAACTCAATCCAGAGATTTTTCCTCTGGGACATTGCCTTGCAAAAATCAGTTTGGTTTGTTTTTTGTTTAGTTTTTTTGGGTTTTTTTTCTTAACATTAAACAGAGGCATTTTTCTGATGTATGAATGCAAATCACCAGTTCATATTGCAGAGGTGACTCAACAGCATTTAGATGCCAACATGTAGTTACTTCTGGATGGAGCAGGATGTGATTCAGCAACTACTGGCAAGTAGCAGTGTATTCATTTCATCCTCAAGACTCCTTTTTTTTCTTAACAAATTAAATTAAAATGCAACAGCTGGAAGCAGTTTCTCCATTGCTCTGTTCTCTTAGGATGGTGCCAGAGCAGGGCACATCTGGTGGTGGCYCCTGCTGCATGGGCAGAGCTTGGAGGAGCACAGTCACCTTCCACCCACGAATGGATGCTGGAACAGAGAGATGAGGGATTGCAAAACACAGGTGAGATGTTTATTTTTACKGTGTTCTTTGTGAGGTACAGAAATGGCTGCACCGAGCATATCAACCCATAAAGTGAGCAGGAGAAGCCCAGGTTAGCAGAGGTGATGCAGAGGGTGCACAAGGACGCTGGGACAGGCCCAGTGCTTGGATGTGCTCTTTAGCATCTTCTCCTGAGCAGTTCTGAGGGCCTTCCCTGAACTGCATGAAAGCAAAAATGGGAAGCAAACTACCTGAGCGGTCTTGGAAGGTCTAAAAGGCAGGATTTATTAGTTTTTATACTAAAATATTGTCATTTACCCTGATCATAAACTCAGGAGCTTTGAGTCACTGGAGGAAACGACAAGGATTTAAAAAAAAAAAAAAGTAATTTTGGAGTTTAGAAGCTTGGACTAAGTGACAATATTAAAATAATCAGTCAGAGCAACCCTGTTTCCAACATACAAACCTTTTCTCACATCTTCTACAGAGGCACTTACTGCCTTTATGCCCAACCTGATTAAAGACACAGACATGCTCTTTGCCACTCACTTTGTGYCTTGGTGCACTTCCCTGTACCACTTCTAGGGATTAAGGGGAATTTGTTGACAGGGAAGGGCTGGACCAGGACTTGGCATTAGAGAAAATATCATGCTTACTGACAGGTGTTTAGGTCCCCAAAYCTGGAAAACAGCTCCCATCTACTTACAGCTTACTGCAAAACAAATCTGTACCAGATTAGTTAAAACCATGAACTTAAGCAGTTTGTATAAGAACCCTTTTTCTTAAGTGCAATAATGGCCTATTAGGTTTCATTTAAATTGGCTGCTAATGGAGGTAAATGAAATGGATTGTTTTCACCCTGCCTGCCTAAATCCCAGCACATGCCAGCTGATGAGCGGTGTCACTGCCTTGTTCAGACAARATCTGAATCCTMCTGATYTAAATTTGGCCCTGAACATAGACAGTTCACCTTTCAGATGTGTTAAATCTCAGCCCTGCCATGCATTAGTTACCTTCATAGAAGATAAAAGCAAAGCACAATAGAAATAAAGACAAACAGGGCTCAGTACTCTATAGGCACTTTGAGGGGAAAAAAAAAATTAAATAACCGTAGGGCATAATCGCTTCAAAATCTGGTTGTTGAGAAAAAATTGCCAGTGTTTCTTTGCACAAGGAAATAYGCTTCTAATCTTTGTAAGACACAAAACCAGAAGCAAGGAATTAAGCACTGAGCTAAAAATGGTTCAACTCTAAGAGCAGATTGTAAAGCAAAGGGGGAAACTCCCAGGGAAAGCCGGGAATAAGGTTTCTTAATCTTACACTGAAGGGTCGTAAATGTGCAAGCTCAGTACCTCACAACCCTTTTTGAGTAAATAAAGGTTTAAAACGTTCTTTCTTTAGCGTGACTGAATTCCTTTCCAATGTGACCTCAACATGCCATTCCTCTGTCTTTATCTGCCGACACAGCAGAGCTGTTGACCTTTCACCAATGACCTGAGCAATCAATAAACAGCCCACAAACTATCTCCACAGAAATGCTCCACCGACAAGTTCCTCCCTTGCTCTCTGCCGCTCCTGAACTTTTCCTCAGGCCCTCGGCTGTGCGTCAGTGTGACTTAACAAACAACATGGGGCTCAGAAATACATTTTCTTGGGCATTTCCTATCCAAACATATTAAACCTGTAAGTGGTTTTGCTGTTGTTTGCAGTGCCACAAGCTGCTTTCATGTTACTGTAGGATCTACGAGATCTCTGCCTCATGCTAAGCACTTAGTGTTGACTTCCAAGGACGGAATCCAAACTCAAAATAACTCAAATATGCATGAACTGTTGGAGAGTATGATAACAAATCTAGAAAATAAAAAATCTTATTAAATACTTGCCCAAACAGCAAGTGGCAAAGTTTCATTTTAAACAACGTCATTAAATAACAAAATGAACACAGTCAGTTACAGATGCCTGTCAGAAGAGAAACTGAGGCAAATCAGAAAATCCTGGTGTTACTGGGGGTGTCTCCCAGATGATTTCCAATGCTATGAATTCTGTTGTACTGCCACATTACATGAAAAAAAGCTTGAATACAACTTTTCTATCAGTATGATTTAYGAAATCCTGACTCAGAGCTGTATTTTAAAGGTGTTACAAAATGAGGAACAGTCAAGTACTGCAATGTATTTTACTGGGGTACAGAAGAGAGAACAATCATTCCCTGCAGTGCTTACTGCAAACACACCAGAGCATTGATCGAGATCTGAGAAGCCAAAAGAATGAAAACTATCAGAGATCAGCCATAAGCAGAAATGAAACTAATTAGCCCATAGAGTCCTTATCAAATTGAGTGAACACAAAGGTAAAGCAGAGCTGCAAGTACTGAAAAGGGACTTAAGATTATTAAAACTGAAAGAATAACAGTTTGAAGAGCTTATTCCCATGACAACTAAAATGCTTAACAGAGATGGAATTTCTCTACATCTCTACATATACATACACACATTATATATAAACTTCTTAGTCTATATTTATTTATATATATATATATATATATAATCTAAGGAAGCTTGCAGTGGCTCTTAAAACATTAATAATATTTGCTGATCCAAGATGCCTAAAGTTTCAAAACCTAATAAACTGGCTAAAATTTGCATGCACTACTACTTGCTTGTATGCTCCACAGAGTCCAGGAGAATGATTCATTACTTCTCTTCCCACCATTTAAAAAAAAGAAAACAAACTGGTAGCATGATTACAACTGTGCTCTGAATTGTACTCTTTAATAATGTAAATCAGTACTAAGTGAAGCACAACATGGTATTCTATTATATAGATATTTTTTYAGTCTCTAACTTGAAACTGTGTCCACTGTGCATTGCTATGACCCACTAATGACAAATATTAKTTCTTTAAAGGGCAATGGCAGCCAAAATTTAAAAAAAAAAAGATAAAATTATTAACCTGCTCATTGCAAAAGTGAGCATTTGCATTATTGCCTGCACTGCAGAGAGCTGCAATRTGTGCAGCAGCTCTGGGTTATTTATTTATCCTTACTATAAACAAGCAAGAGTGGTTCAAATAGCAGTATTTAACAGATTGCATCTATGGATCAATACAATATTCCACTGAACTTAAACTTCAAGCAGACAAGAGCTATCAAAGCCTTTCAATAAAAAAACCCTTGGCTTTCTTGTAATATCTAAGCCCAGATCTTCCAGCCTGATCCCCCAGCAGGATTTCATGGGTAGGAGCCCCTCATTTCACCTGGGCTGTTTCATGCCTGGCCAGGGTGCCTGTGAGAGCTGCCAAAGCTCTCTGTGAGCACCAAGCCCCAGGTATTTCTGAGGCATCTGCAAATAACTCRGTGAAGGGAAAGAATACACCCTTCAGATTTCTACACATAACAGCTATTTCTCAGTGTAAGAGTGGGAGTCAAACCTCCTGTTTGGGATTGCTTAAATAAACTGGCACAGATTTCCAGCTGGGCATCTCTCTTGCGTGGTTTGTGAGCGCAGGATGCTGCTCAGGAAGGAAGTGGTGTGACTCTGCTGGACAAGGTACGCAGAAAACCAGGAGCCCTTGGCCATCAGCCACGCTCCTCACCTGACTCACTCTGTGACTGCATCCCCCACAGTGCTGCATGCTCACAGCGCTCTGAGGACAGGGACGGACTGGAAATAATATGCTGAAAGAAAATGCAAGCCCACCTTCCTTTTTTTTTTTTGCCTYCCAGTATGTACAGAAAGCCCCTGAGATCCCAGCACTCTCCCGTTCGAAGCTATGCGGGAATAATTGAGCTATGCTAGATTTTTGGCTTTAGTTTTTTGTTCTTTTGGTTTTCTTCCTCTTTTTTCCCCTTTTAATCTAGATGGAATGAATCAAAAGTGCTGTTTAAGAAGAAAATAAGAATGTAAAACTGGAGAAGCACAATAAGTAGGTATATTAATAAACACACTTCTAATTTCTTACCTTTGATGTATTCAGTACTATTTCAAATATTCTCAAAAGAATCATAAACATACAGAAGGTCAYATATAAAATCCCTGATGAAACAATTTAATGCTAAATTAAAGCTGAAACTAGGTAAGCCCAACTCTTGGGATCTTGGGTATTTTCAAAGACTAGAATAGAATCAACACTACCCAAGAATACTGAGTGTTTTTCAGATTTTTAAATATTTATTTCCTAAATTAAATAGAGCATGTTTAGCCGGTTCTTATAGCTTAGCAGGAAACAATTTAATTTCCAAGCCAATTGTATATTGACAGTTGGCAACAATGGGTTTACTTTATAAAAAGAGAATGGGAAAATAGTTGTGCATTTCTGAAACACTTCCAGAGAATTTCCTTTGAGAACACATTGAGTGAAAAGCATACAAACAGGCATTAAACATGAATGTAATTTAATAAATATCCACTCAGCTATATGGTGTGATAAATAGGTAATAAGAACGTAATACAAGCATTTAGCTTTCAGCTTCCAAAGGAGCTGGAAGCTAAAACAATAATACTTTCATTAGACTCTCCTGCCTGGCATCAAGAGCCAATTTCCACCTATTAATATGGATTTCTATTACCTGCCTTGTGAATACTGTTAACCCATTTATCAAGCAAGAAGCCGTACTTTTGTCACTTATTACAAGCAGAAGGGGAGCAGAAGGATTGCTAAACCATGTCACATTAGAACATCAGATTAAATCATTTGACCTAGAAGATATTCCACTTACATTTAAAAAGGAAAAAAAAMCCCACTGCAGCCCTGCTCATCTTACAGCCAGTAAAACCTCTTGCAGAACCAAATCCTTCCTTGTGGTTTCAGGAGGAAAAAAAAAGTAAAATCAGTCTGCAGACTAATTGTAAACTGGGTGCATGTGCAATTAAACATGGCTCATTGGTTCTCTTGATCTGTCAATAGTGGGTAGGAGGAGGTTGATTTAAGTTAAACGACTCAAATCTTATGAACATTTGTCCCTTTCTGTGTCCTCTAAGCAAAGCATCATTGAACAGAACAATCACAGCCAAATATGAGGAGCTTGGAATTAAATGTTTATTATTCCGATTATAGCAGTGTCCAAAACACGCCAGGCAATTTTCTAAATGCAGAGGGAGGTGCTGGGACAGGTCCCTTTCTCAGCTGCTGATTTCCACCAGGAGCACACATCCCCCCAGCCGATCAGGGAGCCCCTGCCCCGCTGCCCTCCCCCTGCAGCCCTGGGGATGAATGGAGAGCTCTGCTATCTCAGAGCTGTCGGGCACACAGCTATCCATCAATGTTTGCTGCTAAACACACCGAATTCCCTCTTTCCCACAGCGCCGAGGTCTCCTTGTCCTCACACCCCGTTCCCAGTTGCAGTGAGCAGCACTCAGCAGCCAATGGATCCAAATGAGCATTTAGCTTAAGCCCCCTCGTACTCCCTGCTCCACCACTCATCTCTCCATAGGGTATCAAGACTATAATTTTTTTCTTACTATTCACACTGGATCAGATTATAAAACATGTCTGCTTCCATGCTTCCTATGATAAAGCTTCACAATATGCACCTCACCCACTTTCTCTGGAGCAATGACCCAGGAGCAGTACTTGTATTCCTCCCACTCTACACATCTCRGTTACAGATGCCAAAAATACTTAAGACCTCAATCCACAAGGGATATATACAGGATCTGGTAAAGCCGCAGAATGCGAGCAAAGTTTCTGAAGTTATAATACCTCAAATTTTCTGGTCTCTGTTCAGTGGAGTCATATTTAAATTGAACTGGGCTGTCTCAACTTTCCTTGCCTCAATCCCTATCACTGAAAGACCACAAACTTGGTCACTTCAGCTGCTTGGTGCTGGTCTACTCCCCCTCACCTGGTTATTCTTGTTTTGATTCAATTTTGTCAAACCACTCAAGTTTCCCTCTGTGTATCTTCTTGTAAGACTTCCAAAGTCTCTGCACAGCAGAGAGCTTCCAGYACCACACATTCCAGTGGGGCCAAAGGACCTCCAAAACTCCCACCGAGAAAAGATAATTTCTCTTTTCCTTCCCTGAAATCTCACAGTGATCCTTAACTTAGTGAGTTCCTCAGAAGTCATTGAGCAATCAGCCTGTTCATGATACTTCTCAAGGAAGTTATTATTACCATGAGTAATTCTCAGTGCAGTAATATGGGTAAGCCARTCTTACTTACATCCTCTTCAAAAGACTGGAAGAAGTACTGCACCTTTGTGAAACAGATTTTTAATTCTTCTCATACTCTTGGGTAATTGTTTTATCCCGTATTTTACTGTTTTGCACACTGCAAGTTCACCCATACCCATTTCTTTCTCAGTGGTCCTTTAATCCTTTTCCATTTGTGCTGCAGCTCTGCACAAGGACAGGGGTATCTCTATAAGCCACGTGCTCGGGAGGTTTTATCAATATGCACGCATGGTGCAAGGCAGAAATATATTTGTGCTRAAGAAGAATCAGAAGTTGGGGTCAGACATTTTATATTTTAGCCAGATTTTGATAAGACATATTAGGAATTCATAGGGCTTTTATCATTTTCAACAGCAAGAGGATTAGACCCTACACTGACAAGAGCAAGAACATCAATTGTTAGAAGAAATATGTGCCACACTGAAATACAATAAAGCATCTGAAAGACAAAATGTATTGTCTGATAAAAACACTCTAAGCACTTTGAATTCAACCCAGTGATGACTTGCCGAGTCAGTGCTTCATTTGTCTGGCAGAGTCAAAATTACAATGACTTCTGTTCCAACACTCAAAAATGCAACAGACATGCAAAGGGAAGCCAGGATTTAAACCATGGTCTCACACAACAGCAAGGATTCAAACTATGCATAACATACTGATGCTTAGGCCACGGGGCAGAAAGCAACAGTAAGAATCTTTATTTGKATTCTAAAATTTTATGCAGCAAGCTTGCAGTGTTGACAGAAAGACCCAAGTAATGGTTTGTTTGTTTTTTTTTTAACCCGAATTCAGGAAAAGGTAAAGATAATGATTCAAAAAGCTGCAATTTCCTTCCAGTCTGAAGAAAGATCCCAAAACCAGAAAGAATCTCAGTTTCATCCTTYTTCTCCCTAAAATATTCAGAGAACTGCAAATGTGTTACAAACTAAATGACTTTTTSTACAGAACTTCTAAAACCCTTGACTTTTAATAAGGTCGTGCATCATTTGATTTTAATTACAGATTTTTTTATCCCTTAAATTTGACTAAAAATGATGTGATTTACAAAGCAAACAAGCCAGTTAAACAAAGCTAATTAAATTCACTAGAGACAGCCTTGCTTTTCCCCTCAGTGAGTGTTTATTTCAGCTCCCAGTGCTCTGATAGCTCCTGACAGCTTGCTGGGACACAAGAAAGAAGTAGGTCAGGGTAAGCTGGAATCAGCAACAGAGGATCCCATTAGACAGGCTTGTAGGGTAATACGGAGATCGAGGAAGTGTGTGATGTAGTGACAGTGTTAGAGACACATAACAAACAGCCTGAGGACAGCCTCCAGCAGAACCGGTACATTTATCTTCTCTGTGTTATAATGACCCCTCACACGGCTTATCCAGGCTGTGATTTCTCGTACAAGAGGTGCTGTATAAACCTAATGACAAGAGCGTGCTCCTGGCTGGGCAGGCGGTGCGGAGCGCACGGAGCGCTGGCCCCGGGGCACGGGGCTGGCAGCTCCTGGGGCCGGTGGCCATCCCTGCACCCCGATCTGGCCCCAATGCAGTGGGAGGCACGGAGCAACCTCACTGCACAGACATCAAAGGATGAGGAGACGGGTTTCTCCTAACCAGCTTCTGAAACATTATACTGATGATGGTGTTGCAGTGCCTGCACCAGATCTGAAAATACCAAGCATCCCCAAGTGGMAAGAAAAGCCACTGTGGCAGGTGGGGAGTGCAGCAAAACTGTGGGATGAGGCACAAAGGATGCCTGCTGCCCGCTGAGCTGCTGTCTGGGGGCTCCTGAGGAACCAGCACCCAGGACCTTTTGTGCATTTGGATCAGGCAGGAGGGGTTGGGTYTGTCTCYCCACACCACAGCACCACTGCCTGGGGAGCAGAGAGGGGCAGGAGGAGATGCTGAGAAAGCTGGGGCTTCTGCTGGTTTCACCAGCTGCATTTGCTGTGTGATGAAGAAACATCAGCAGAACCAGGAAGGAGAACATTATCAAAAAGACCAAAGTGATCCATGTAAAATATAAAATGCTCTATGYACCACTGTATTAGATAATTTAATGTAAGATGCATTTTTACCACATATGTACATATATCCAGATACTTGTGAATGCAACACTTCCTTYCTGAGGAGAAGTATAAAAGTATTTGTTTAAGTGCCTGGGCATAAGAGCATAAAACACACCACCATAAACTCTGCAGTTTTACTATTATGTCAGAGGCAGGTGGAAAGCAGAGCTCTAACTCCCCTTGTTCTCGAGACCATTGCTCACACCACTTAAAGTTCAGTCTCCCCCCCATCTCTGCCACTGCTATACATACCCCAAACATTTAAATTATGAGAGTACATTTCTCAGGCTCACACACAGCCAGAGATTCTCCTCAAACGCAAACTGTGTTGCTCACATTAAAAGGAGAACACAAGCGTGCTATCTCAGGAAATGGGTACCTTTGACAGGAACAATTTGAATTGCCATGGGCATAAACAAACACAAATGGAAAATGTTTTATTTTGTTCAGAGCTCAATACATTCACTCTGCTCAAAGATGTCTCCAACATCCACTTTACTTGAAGTGCCTGAGTGACTTGGTTTGCAGCAGCAATGGGGTCATATTGATAAAACAGAAGTTTCATTTTTCTCACCTTGACTTCATTTTCCCCTTTATTCACTCAGAGTGCATCATGCTCAGCATTTATCCCCTTCTTTGTTTCTCATTACAACCTTCCTGCAGCACAATCCCCATCCTGCGCCAGCCGTGYTTCCTGCTCTTCAGGGGGTCACACTGCGTGGTCACTTGCACCCACCCATTTTATGACACCACACATCCCTTTCCTGCCATTTTTCCCGAATGCAGACAGTTCCASTGAGTTCACAGAGGTTTGGACTGAGTGACGCCTATTTGCTCCACCYCTGAGCATCGAGGTAAAATCCCAGCCCGGTTCAATGTCCTAAAGAAAAACATGCATATCCTAACGAAAATATGCATTAGGATAAAAGCATTAAAATCAGGGAAGACAATGAGAATGATCACAGCAGCATTGCCTGCAAGGAAGGAAGGAAGCTTTTAATAGCACTAAAATATAAAATTGATTTGTACACATATTTGATAAAAATCAATACAATTAGCAAGTAACTGAATACTAGAAAGGGAAATTGATTGCTCGAGGGCCCAGAGGACTCAGGGCAATCAGTCCATTCTTCTAGCTCCTCCACTCTTAATAAAAATTTACTTTTTCATAATCCTGCCTGAACTCTTTGCCCATTAATAATGCCGCTAAATAGCTCTTCTTTTAGCACTATTATTGCAGACCTGCTTGAATTACATTTGGAGGCAGTTTCGAGTGGCATGTCCTGGCCATTTTGCTATCTGCAGCACAAACCTCCAAGCAAGAGCATAAAAGAATACAGGCTAATGAACGGCAGCGCAGGCACACTTGAGAAGAGCTTATAAATTTAAGTACCAAAGTTTAAATAAACGGATTACCATAGAATTGATTTGCTACATCAGTTTGGTCAGCTTTTGCTGATACATCATTCCTGCCTCAAAGGAGAAGAGCCACTGGCTTGAAACAACTAATTAAGCATTTTGAATCATGGCCTTACAAGGGGAGCGGGGCTGCACCACTCTGCTCTCCTGCCTCCCTTCTCTCACCCAGTGACTCCTCACTGCAGCATTAAAATCATTACTCCACGTGAAACAAGAGGCTCAATTTACAGCCAGATCTAGGCAAAATGAAGTGGCTTCTACAGCCATCATCTCGGGCTTCTACAGCCATCATCTCTGAGTGGATTTCAGTTTCAGGTAAGGACATCTTCTCTTTTTTCTTTAAGGTGGGATTGGAGGAACTGAAAGGCAATTGCTCTCCCCCACACAGGAGGGAGGCTCCCAGGTGAGGGTTTCYATTACAGTCAACCAGCTGCACAATCAGATTGAGGGTGCACAAAACTCRTATGCATCTACAAAGGAGGCTTCTCTTTCAAAAGACCAGATGCCTTCTCAGACAAGAACTTTCTCAGATGTTAAGCTCCATCCACTGACTCATCTTGATAGGAGGCTCTTTAAACCAAAAACTACCTTTGGGCCCTTGACAGGTTCCCTGCCAGTCTGCAGTTCAGGGTGACATGGTCTTTGTTGCAAAGCAGGGCTCTGATTTGGCAATAAACTTCAGTGTATACTTAAACAGAGCTCTCTGAGTAGYCTTATCCAAACCAAAAGTAAACAAATAATTTTTCCATATTAATGAGACCACTTGCATGCTTAAAATTCAACATAATTTAAGCACTTTYTAATGCAGTAAGTCATTGAATTGARTAAAATTGTGCATGCATCTCATCATATTCACTTCAGCAGATACTCTTTTATTCCGGAAATCTTAACACACACTTATTTCCCCAGCAGTCCAGCCAGACCAGTGACTAAACTGGGCCATTTTATCAGCCTAAGGAAAGGTCCATGGATGCACTGCAACTCAAGTGGCAACCTGTGGGGATGCCTCTGTAAGCGACGAAGGAAGAGAACAGACTGGCAGGGCASCAGCCAAAGTGATACCTCAAATTCTTATGAAGTTCTTACTCCAAAGTTTGACYTGCTGCTTCTTCTTACCAAGAAAAGCCATTAGTCTGGGCACAGAAATAGAACCCTGAAATTACAGTTTCAGTGCTGGCCTKCTTTGTAACCATGAGCAAACTACTTTAATCTCTTTGCTTCTGTTTGCCTGCCTTTATTAATAAAGCCAAGGGAGTAAAACTTACTTCACCTAACTCGTACATCTTTTGCAAAGATGAAATGCTTGTTCTGTGTAAAGTACTTGGAAGATGAAAGACATCAAGTAAATATTAATCATAGTCACCACACCTACTAACAGGATCTTCAGTATGCTGATTTGGATCCGTGCTTGAAGAGGCTTTCTTTGTGCAATTCAGGAACTATGCTTTCTTGGAATAGTAGAGCTGAATCAAAGCTAATCAGGAATTCCCATGTTAATCGGCCTTCTAGCATTCAGAAGATCATAAGAAGGATGATGCTTCCATTTCAAAAGACAGCACAGTGCCACAGAATGAATTACATCAAACTGGCTGAAGCCCATTTACAGCATGGTCATGGAGGAAACTATTGGAGTTCATCCACCGACATTCATCTTGGGGCATACACACTTGTAAATCAGCTCCTATTCAGTAATGAAATGTCGAGTGACTCATTCTTTCTACATTTGAAAAAGCTCTCAGAGAGAACCAAAGAGTCTTTTACTTTCCTGCCTGCCTTTATAAACACTGAATTACATCTCCTYACTTTGGGGAAGCTACAATGCTTCAGAACCAGCTGTAAAAGAGAACATTACTGTCTTTGGTTCACAGAATCCAAGGCCACCTTAAGATCCCAAACTGCTGTTGAAGGAGATTTGGGAAGATGTTTAATTAGCAGCTCAGATGATCTTCTGAACCAGCTTCCCATGCACAGCAAGGTGCA